>NC_135497.1:325203359-325270859 GCF_052857255.1 Amblyomma americanum | reverse complement strand
TGGCAGTTTTTGTTTAATCATTTGCTTTCCGTAGAGTGTTCTGCACCTCTCAATGTTCCAAATTTTCGGACAACGTGTATCATGCGAAGTTGTTCTCTTTAAAAAGAAAGAGAACACCTTCGACCCCAATAAGTTTCCCCTGGTTCCGGCTATGCACAGCGACATTTTTCGACGGCGCTGCCGCATAACTGGAATTCAGTGCAGTCTGTAATCAGAAACGTTCTCTGCAGCATGCAGATTGTAATGACAAGGTTGATCGGTTGGGTTGGTCGTTTTATTTTTTTGGTTGGTTAGGTTCGTTGGTGGGTTTTTGTTGGTTGGTTGGTTGGTTGGTTGGTTGGTTGGTTGGTTGGTTGGTTGGTTGGTTGGTTGGTTGGTTGGTTGGTTGGATGGCTGGCTGGCTGGCTGGCTGGCTGGCTGGCTGGCTGGCTGGCTGGCTGGCTGGCTGGCTGGCTGGCTGGCTGGCTGGCCGGTCGGTCGGTTTCTTGGCTCGTTCGTTGGGTTGTTTGGTTTGGTTGGCTGATGCGTTGGTTTATTGTTTCGTTGGTTGGTTTTTTGGCTGGTTCGTTGGTTAAAATTTTGGTTGGTAGGTTTCTTGGCTGGTTAATTGGGTTGTTTGGTATGGTTGGCTGGTTCGTTGGTTTATGGTTTGGTTGGTTGGCTGGTTGCGTTATTTGATTTTGGTTGGTTGGTTTGGGTTAGGATTGGCTGTTTGGTTAATTTTAGTTGGTTGGTTTTAGGTTGTTCGGTCGGTTGGTTGGTTGTTTAGGTAGTTGATTGGTTGGCTTTTGCTGGTTGGCTGTGGTGATGTTGGACCGCTCGTTATGAGCGAGTACATTATTCTAGACGAATAAATAAAATTTACCCTCCAGTTCTGGCAGAGAAAAGCAATATTCATCTACAGCTTCTGAATAACTGAAATTCAGTTTAGTCGGTAATTAGAAACGATTTCTGCAACAAGCAGATTGTAGTGTTGTGAGGTCATTGCGGAAGCACTGACGCTCACAAACAGAGCAACTATCACCACGTGGTCTATCCAGGAAGTCTTATGAAAATCCGTCGTGGTTGCTTGGGTCCGCTTGCTTCCGACGCCTCTTTGATTAGGCTTGAGTAGCACTCAGTTGTGGGCTCTTGATTAAGATTCCGTCTTGCCTGAGCTTCGGCGGCGCGCACTGCGCATCAAATTTTTTTTTTTTACCGCGGGCTCTATCAACCCATCTAGGAGAGGGAACGCTGGGCAGCCGGCAGAGCAGACTGACCGCATGTGCTCTGCGATGAAAGGCCGCCACGCGCAGGCCATCTCATATGCCTGCTTCCTAGCTCTCTCACCTACGCGTGATTTTTGAAACATGACATAGTTTTACCTCCCATTCTCGGCACATTGAGGCTAACATGAGCCGGACATGAGGCGGTACATGAGGCCGAATACGATGCCGAATCCGAGGACGAAATTGAAGTCGACCCTGAGGACGAGGATTTCTGAATTAATCTAAAATATTCCGACCGAATGACAACCAGCAGAAAAGAATCTTCAGCCCGAATTTTGAGTCAAGCCGGTGCCGGCGTACTTAGCAACTTGGCCAGTGTTGGAACCTCTCGCGCTGTGTCTTCTACCTGGCAGTCTGTAACCCTACTATTATATATCGTCGTCTTTCTCACCTTCAGCAGTTCGTCCTGCTCTTCCAAATATTCTGTGGAAGTAGCGCTGTCGCAATAACCATAGAATGTAGCCGGGTGATTCAGGAGATATAAATGCAGTCCTATATATTTCCAACCGTATCAAAAATGGGGCAGGCCTAAGGAACAGTCATCTAAAATGAAAAAAAAAAGATAGAAATAGAACACCATCTCCGGGTTCAAGTGGTATCAGAGGCAAACACAATCTGGTTCTGAGACCAAACCTCACTGTAGCGTGGATAGAGGGCGAGCAAATGAAAGTTGTCCTGCGGCACTTGTGTGCTAACATTTAAATCCCGGAGCCATGCTCGTTTACTCTTGATGCGAGTGACTTGCGGTAGAAACTCTGCTGCATGGCTAAGTCACCATATTTATTTTCTCGACACTTTATGATCATAGTTTTATGAAACTGTAGCGATTGCCAGTGAAATCTGTCTCAGGTATGAATTTCGGCACATGTTTAGCAACTCGCTGTACGCTTCAATGTATTTTCCTGTAGGAAACTCCAGACGCAGGGGCTTACTTTCTTGGGCACAGGCTGGCGTCGATGAGGAAAGCGGGGCGGTTTACTCAGGAAAGCGCAACGGACATTGCAAGCAACTTGCGATTAAAAATAAATGAAAAGTGAAAGTAAGCCTGCTTGCGAGCGGATTGGTAAGAAAAAACCATCGTGCAACATGCCTGTTTCCTCTAGCACTCCTGGTAAAGTTTTTTTACTGTCAGTTTCAGGTCTTACTGCTGAAGAAATAGTAAAACTTGTATGATATAAACGAAACTTTTTCGAGCAAGCGGAGGGGGATATTCTTGGTCATGCATAATTTCTTAGCAGTATAGTATAAGTTTATGTTAAGTCTTGGCCGTCTAAGTTTCTACATGCCTCAAAACAATTTTGCTCGAACACGGCTCTTTACGACGCTATAAGATGCGTGCACGAGATGCCTTTTTCAAGTCCTTGACTCATTTCTTAATCCAAGCATGCACAAAATGTGCCTCAATATTCAAGGTGATCACAACGTTGTCCTCTGAAACACTTATGAATTTAACGTACGAAGGATAAGGTCAGTTTATGTTTCTACGTTTGGAACTAACCTGTGCTAGTGCTGAAACGTAAACTAGGCGTTTTCCTGAAACAGGGGCCTCATTCTAGCACAGAAGCGGCACCCGCTGATTCACTACACTTATGCATATAGTATATTTCACACAGCCGCTAAGGAGAAATATACGTACAGTGAGCTGCTAAGTCTACATGAATTCTATCTCTCTTATTCGAGCGTTCGATCTGGTTTCAATCCCAGTGGCGGCAGCCGCGCTTCGTTGGAGGCGAAGCGCAAAGGGCGCCCGTGTGCTGTGCGATGTCAGGGCACGTTAAAGAACCCCAGGTGGTCTAAAATCGGGATGTGCGCAAAACAAAAAAATGTCGGAACCAAGCTCTCGATTCTCATGCAGCATTGCCTAGGCGATATATCCCCTACCTTTGAGTCCCCGCTGCTTTAAAATTTCTTCATCCCTCTCCCATTGCCCTGAAGCCTCTCTTGACGAGAGGGAGGGAGAGGTTTAGGATGAGGGAACCTATTTCAGCGGTGCATTTCTTAAACTTTTTTTAGAAAATGTGGTCATTTTCGCGCAATGCATTTATGGGACTTTCTACTGCGAAAAAATAATAAATGAGGCCCCTGTTCCACAAGGTTTTGCTATGCAAAATTCGTCGCTTGGAGTGAGGTTGAGTTTCTTTTTGATGGTGTTTTAGGAATAGTCGATTCAATGTAGGATGTGATGAAGACATGGAGGCTCGTAGTTGCTAAATCACATTACTCGAATGCCACTTTCAACCGGTTCACTGTTTATTAACAGCTCAGAATGAAGCGAGCATGGACAAAGCTATTTAAAAGTAGCTGACTCGTAGAGAAACTTGACGACATCAACCCCTGATCGCGATTAAAAAATAATTTGGCCTTGTAAGGAGCTTATTCCATTGGATGATGTGAGCGTACTCTGAATTAAGGGAAAACAAATGATCTCAGCACAGCCTACAAAGGATCATGGAAAAGCAAACGTTTCCCTTCATAGCCGACGGTATATAATGCACTATTTCTAGCTCTGACCGCTTTTCAAACATGGCTCCTTTCCCTCTCCGCGCAGAGACACCATTGGACTTCACAAAACGCTCTCGTTTTGCCACGAACCCAAACTGTGTGCTGCCAACACATGCGTTTATTGAGCACATAAACACACACAGTTTACCGTTTTCGATGCAAACTTATTATGAACACTTAAAGCCCGATCACACGCCATTCCAGGACCATATTGCACCGAAGCCGCTCAGCTGGCACCTGTTGATATATATACACAAGCCCGCGCAACTAACAGCCTCAGCGCCAACAGCAGCGCTCGGCATTAGCGGGCCCTCTTCGTCTTAGCATCAAGAGTGCGAACACACTGCGTAATCGGGACTCGAGCCGGGAAAGACGCGCGACATGGGACCCCTTCCTTCCAAGGAGCCTCTGCAAAGAGCGCAACAGAGCACTTGGCTAGGGTGGTTAGCCAGCTAGCCTAGCTTGGCGGTTCATTACTCCACCCGCACGCAAACTGACGCAGAGGGGATGGGAGGGAAAAAAAGGTGGTTTCCCACGCTTTCGCTGAATCTTCCCCTTCGGTCAAGTCGCTTCGCCCTCTAGCACCTTCCACCGCGGCAATAAATGTCTCTTCCCCACTACTGCCAGCAAACGGGGGGAGAAAAATGAAATGGACGTCACCGGTGTGTGTATGAGTGTGGGGGGGGGGGGGGGGGGGGGCTGTTTGTCCCCTCCTACTCCTCCACCCTTGAATCCACTGAAAAAAAGACAGTGGTACTCTGATTGAAGAGGCCGCCGCGCAGTAGACTGAAGGTAGCCGTGATGATGCTCTGCGCTATGGTTCTTAACATTCACTTTAGATATAATTTCGCTCATGAAGGCAGTCTGGATTAATTGCATCAGTTTCAATTGTAGTGGCTGAAGCAGCAGAAAACTCACGTTCCACCCTAAGCTGCAGTGCTGCCATAACGTGGGATGAGAATAATTGTCAAAGGCATCTATGTTCCAAAACTGCCATCGCACGGTGACAAAGAAACTAAAATAATCTGAATGGTTCGGTATGATATTCCAGTTTCCTTATCAAAGCCTCATTCTCATCCTCCTTTTCGGCACCTCTTCAACATAACTCTTCGGTGAACTCAAATTAAATGCACTTATAGCCCTGCACCTGACACGAAATAGCTTCGGAACACAAGCCCTGCGCGTATATAGATGTTCAAAATCTGTAAACGGACTCTCTAGCCTTCAAAAACTTATGCTCAACGCATATCTTCGCGTTACTCTTGAAGTACGGGAATTTGAACTTTCTGTGCAGCGCTGGTTCTTGATTAATTAGCTGCTTTGGTGATTTCGGCTACCTGCATGCTCGCATGATATATCCTGTATATTATTTCCTGAGTACTATCATTTTCAACTACACACACAATAAGACAATTAGCAGAGGAAACATGAAATTTAGGGCCTCCTGAGGACACATATGACAGTAAAGATTATACAGCGCGGGTGAAGCAAGACAAACGATAGGGACAAGAGAGGGCGATGTCGCCCTTACTATGTTTCACCGCCAACTTGCCGAAGTCTTTTCCGCAGAACGCACACCTTGCGCACATAGCGCAAGCAGCTCAACAACAGTATATTGCTGTTTCCGATGAACTGAATGTCCCGAGGAGAAGACTCACTAACTTCCGCCGCTCTTGGGAACCGTGTCCGACTTCCGACTAGCACGCTTACAGATGTCAGTTCGGCGATGCCACGAAGGAAGAGGTGGGAGTTGCAAGCTTCTTGATGATACACACCTTTTCTTGCGGAGTTCGCAAGAACAACTCGTCATAACATTTTCCACGAATTTTAACGTCCTTGAGGCTAACGCCAGCACAAGCAAGAAAATCAAACAAAAACAGAAAAAAAGCAGTTGTATTATATATGGGCATGATTTGAGACATCATTTTTATTTGAGTCCAGTGTTACGCTTACTTTATAGCGCAAAAGCTCTACTTCACGACCAAAGTTGCGAAAGCCGTTTCATTGCTGAAGTCTGACATTGAATAAATAAATATATTAAAAAAATTGCCCCGAATGGGTTTCGAAATCTCGGCGGGGCGAATGAATCAGATCCCTGGTCTGTGCAAGAGAGCATGATGCTGTCGCAGCAGCCGATCACGCTTCGTATTGAACTGCAACACACTCTCGCGCTGTGCATTGCACGTCGTCGTTTTTATTAACCCATACTTCTATCAAACAAATATCGTCCCCAGATGTGCCGACTACCCAGCAAACCAAAGCAATGATCCAACCATAACTAAACATGCTTTTGCTCGTCTACTCGGTTTAGCTACGTTACAACCCTATTACATTTTATTTTTTTTTTCATTTTCCTATATTATTTGGAGCGATCACACTTGCGAAGCCCCTCTAAAGAATCACTTCTCGGATTTTCCTCAGATATCGCTGCGCCACTAATACGATTTCTACTAAATTGTGGGTATGAATGACCCACGAAGCCGAAAACGCTGTATTTAATTGGTCTGTTTGGACCGTTCGCCGCAGCTGCCAAATTTCTCCGTTGAGGCTTGTTCGGAGCTTGCACCGTTCACCTTGAAAACGGCCAGCTTAGCTGAGACGCTCCGTGCGCAATGCATGCGGCGCGACCCCCAGCTATTAACTCCTGGGCTCGGCACGACCCCACGGGGTACGACGAAGAGCTTCGGGCTCGCTTTGAACTACGAGTTGAGCGAACCCGCATGGGCGAAATGAGCGAGCACTACAACGGCACCGCATGCCCGAGATCCAGCTGAGGGGGTCGCCCGCACGAGAGCGCTTGGCCAGCCGAAAAAGACGAGCAACAAACGCATCGAAGGTCACCTGCCCGCTTCTCGCTCACCCTGCGTCCTCGGCCTTCCCAAGTCTAGTGTCCTAAGCTCTCCCCTAAAATTTCTTTTCTTCTCCCTCTCGCTTTGTTGCCAGTTCGTGCACGCGGCTCTCCCGGCTATATCCCCTGGGTCTGTTTGTTTATTTCTCTCGTTCCCCTCTCATCCTCCTCTACCGGAGTTGTCTGAGTCAGGTGCAACACGTGGGGGCACCCTCATATCAACTGGCGCCATCTTCGCCGCGTGGACGCCCGCTTTCTTTTGGCTCTGTCTTGTTTTGCTGGTCCGCTTGTGCAGCTTCTTCCGTTCGCCCTCAGTGACTGCACGCAGGTTGCCCGCTGTCGCACTGCGGGGGACGCGGGCTGGCCGGGGGGGGGGGGGGGGGGGGGTTCTGCGAAATCGGCTGACGACTCCGTTGCATGGTCTGCCGACTAGCTCCTCCACCACCACTCCCTCCTTCTCCCTTAAGAGCAAGCCTGACATACCTACGCGCTGCTGGCCGCCCTCGCCCAAAGCGCCCCCCCCCCCCCCCCCCCTTCCCGGGGCGATTTCGCTTCCGAGAGGGTTGTTGCACCGGACGCGGGCACTTTGACTCGCCGCGTGCGCGGTCGTCTCTCCGGCCTGGGAAACACGGCCCGCCGGCAAGCGTATCGCCGGCCCCCACCGGCCGACCGCCCGCTCCCCGGGTCTCATTATAAAAAGCGGCTTTCGAAGTCTGCCTGGCTACAATCCACTCCACAGCTCCCCAGCCAGCTGACACCACCGCCGCCGACATGTGCCGCCTGGTAAGCAGTGAGAGGACCTGTATCCTCTAGTGGGCGATTGATGTGTGTGGGAAAGCGATTCGGAGGTTGACAGACTGTTTAGCATGCGACCGATAAGACGAGTGCGCGTTCGTCAATGCTTTCTTTTTTGCCCTGTCGATGGGAGAATGTGCAGCATGGGATAGGTCTAGCTTTAAAAGGGGAGCGGGCAACTTCAATCTGACTCTTGGAGAGCAGATCACCTGCAGCGCATTTTAAAACATAAAAATGGTCACCACTTGTCACATTGGAACCCTCTTTGTCGGTTACGAGGATATCGAATATTCTTCTGAAGATTTGATATCTTTTGAGGCAATTTAATATATTCGGGTGCGTTGTTGGGTGTTGGAATTGTCAGATACATCGTGTTTATGATTTTGGTTTGCTCCAAAGTGGGCCTATATGTTCAAGAAATCAACGTCAGAAAGTTTTATAAATGAGAACGACGAAAAGCCTTCTTGGTGATTAACATTCGCTGAAAAAAAAAATGTTAAAGAGTTTTATCTAAATGACAACTCTGAACAACTGCTTCTGATTCAGCCCTTCGCAGTTTTTGTTTGGACGTGGGCTATGGCCGAAGGAATTTATTTTTCGATGGCTGTTCTATCTTTGCAAGTGCTTTAAGTCCGATCCATTAGTGAAATTTGGAAAATGGAAGCTCCGCAAACAAACAGCATAAACTTCGTCTGGGATTAGGTGCTTATAAAGGTCAAAAAATCTTTCCTCACAATATAGAGCATTCATTACTATTTTGTACTTGAACTGTACCTTTTGTCGTCATGACTAAAAAAAAAAAAGTCGTCATGATGGTAAGGGGACACGTAGTATTTAGCGATTAACCATGGGGATTTGGCGAGTGTAGCAAATAAACCAAACAGGAAAGTGGAATTTTTGGTAAACCCTGCTTTCAGTTAATAGAAAAACCCAACCACGTCTAGCTGCGCCAATAGTGGGTCGCAGTTGGCTGTCCTTTGTACCGCAAGTGCACCTATGCGGGTTTTCTTTTTTTTTTACTTGTTATTGCGAGGAAAAAATTGCACATCAAACTTTATCATCGATATCCTGATAAAAAGGTTAATAGTGAAGATCTCTGCTTTTTGCCAGCGACTCACAAACTGCCACATCTGTGAACCTGAAGGAGAGGCTCATATGGCCGGAGCAGCTCTTTCGAGTTCGATGTAAATGTTTTAGCATAACAGAGACGTACTCACGTAGACGTTTACCAAATCACCGGATGCCGGCGGCGCACGCGCAGTTGCAGGAGGTGGAGCAAGGTGAAGCACGAGCCTGCCACTGCGCGTGCGCACGGGCCATGCGTTAAACTGGTACACGTTAACACGTCTGCGCTAAGCTAAGGCTCTCTACAGACATTCAACACAACCAGCGTGTACCGTAAAGAGTGCTGACTGACTGAGACTCCTCTCCTACAGCTGCCCTTCGCTGCCTTCTTGGCCCTGCTCGGTCTAGCCCTGGCTGCTCCAGCTGAAGAGATGGCTCCTGCCCCCGAAGCCGCCGCCGAGCCTCTTCCCGCTGCCGACGCCAAGCCCGCATCGGCCGACGACAAGGCCGTTGAGGGACGCACTGGCTACTTCCCGGTCTACGGCGGAGGCGCCTACGGTGCTGGCTTCAACCGCGGTGGAAGCTTCGGCCTGGGCAGCTACGGAAACAACTACGGACAGGGGGGCTTCGGTTACAACTATGGTGGCACCAACCGTCGTGACTACGGCAACGTGCAGACCTACGGCGACCGCGAGGCCTTCGGTGTTTCTCAGAGCGCCGGCGCCAACCGCCGCTATGGACAAGGCAGCTTCGGAAACGCATACAACAACCAAGCCCACGGAGCCGGAGCCAACAGCTATGGCGCGGGATACCAAGGCGGCTACCTCGGCTAATTTACCAAAGGTACGAACTGAGTCTGCTGTTTCACTGCAGCAGGTAGGTATGAATTGGAATGTGGATTTGAGGATCACCTTGTGTACGTTGTTTGGAGATGGGCATCAACGGACACGAGAAGTACAAATAGTCGTGCAGTTTCCCATTTTTAGGGCATCTATTCCTTTACCAAATGAGAATCATCAAGGCGTCGCAGTACTTGTAGATGAGGCGCTCTCGTTCTCCGTACACGACTGCGGAAGCGCGTTGTTAAATGGAGTGAGGAAAAACGAAAGGTGAAATGAATGCCGTGGAACGAATGTCTCTGCAACGTTTAAGCTGCCCGCTGCAGCTCTACACTATTGCTCTAAATATGTTCGACGGTCATAGAGAAAGCTATATTTACTGCGTAGACTTCCGGTGCGTCATGGACGCCTTAGGGCAGAGTCGCATAGCCCACCAACAACCTTGAGTTACACACACAGAAGTATGGGAGCTATAGATGTTTTTACAGTGAACGCGAGGAATGCAGTACATGTCCTCACTTTTCTTTTTACTCGCATGTGTTGCCACAAGGAAATGGCTCCTAGTTCCCTGATTAGAACTTCAAACTAGTCAAATTTCGTGTATATATAATTAATTACTCTATTACTTCGCCGTTTTTTTTTTCACAGAATAATTTTAACCATTCTATGTTTGTTCTTTTTTTGCAGAACTGAAAAGACCACTTCCTGCTTTCATCACTTTGGCCTTGCTCGCTTACACATGCGTGGAAGCAACACGATAAGAAAAAGGACACGATTGGCAAAGAAAGACACAGCGATTTCCCATAAACCATAGGAGACTTCGTATATCATGCATCATGTCGGCAAACGAAAACCATCGATGGGCATTAACGTAGCGCCTTCTGGCGCTTTGAGAGGGACCACTCAATCTTGTACGCGCGTGCAATGATGCCACATACATTGATTCAATAAAGGACTATTTATTTTCCGCACATGATTGTCTTTTGGAGGTGTCCGCTTTAATTACACCATGCATATTTTCGATTGAATTTTATTCGTCACGCCCGAGCATATTTGTAAGAAACAACATCCTGCAGTTCTAAGTCATTCGGGACATAAGCGAGAGAGTCTGGATTTTTCGATACTTTCGATACACCTGTAATTTCACATTGCATATGCCAAGCTTCATCAAGCAATTTGTGCACCAAATAGAAACAGCGTTCACATGAGATTCAAGCGCATTTATGCGCAGCGGTTAGATTAGACATAGCATGGTAAGATGCACAATCGCAGGCAGTTTTAGGCTGAGGCTAAATCGTGCGAAGGGACCGTTAATATAACTTACAATCAATAGTTGCCAAAATACAGATTCCTTCGGCGTACTGGGGGCTACAGGAGCGGTAAACGAATTAATTCCCAAAGCAGAAGCGAACTGTACGCCATAACACTTTCAAGAGATTATAGTGGAGAAAAAATTAGTTTCCTGATATTAAAGACTTTTTGGCTTACCTGAGGCGGTAGGGCTGCTAGAGAAATTTATTTCTGATTTTTCGTTTCAAGAAGGGCCTGCAGCCAATAAGTTGGCCGCCCTGTTTTGGCATGTCTGCGTGATTGAAGGAACAAAGATACTTATACTTTTTAATTTGTTTATTTGCTTCCACCAAAAAAAAAAAGAGCACTGAAAAAGGCAGTAACATTGCAAGCAGTCCTGACAAGGAGACGCGTGCTTGTATGGGTAATGAACATGGTAATGGGTAATGATGGAATACGGCATGGGTAATGAATATCCACAATGTAAATACGTTACTTTCATGCGCGTTGTTAGTGCGCTCGGATAAATTCGAGTAAGTACTTGCGCGGCATAAAACTTTAGCTCGATAACGTCTTTAACTTCGACAATTTAGCGGTTATTTTATTTTAAAATCAAGAATTTAGTTTTGCGTGAGAAATAAGCTTTTCATGAATATGCGGAACATATATTAAAGGAGAGTTGCGAAAGAACAGAATTGGGGCAATTTTTGGAACTTATGCCAGAAATTTCCAAGATTACATGGCACCAGGGCCATCACCTGGAAAATCAATCTCTTTTTCTGGAAAGTTATGGACGCCTTTGGCAGAGACGTGTTGTGTTTTGGAGATGAAATACGCTTCCACAATCTCTCCGCTATGTTGTTAATGCGTTAAAACACGACAGACTCCTCATCTAAAGCAGGCAAACAAATACCATTGTGGCGCATTAGATGAACCTAATTAAACTGTGGTGATGACTTCAGACACCAGCCTATCTTGTAGCACTTGCCGCAATGTTGAACCATATGATTTAAGACAGCCTTTCGACAAGGTGTGTACGTCACCACATGAACCACTGCAAATCGTGACTAGGCACTACGGGATTTATCAAGCTGTTCCCGGAGGCCAGGCATAGGCTGTCACTCTTGTTCACAGCGATGAAAACGACGAAGACATTGAACTCCGAAACACATTAAAACTTCTTTAAACGGCGTGAAACACTATGAAAGGAAGGAATGGAAGCTGCATTCTTTCGCGGAAAGTCAACACTTCTCCCGAGCCAGGATTTACCCTCTCCAAAACCAGCCGCGAAAGATTTCAGATGTGTTCCCAGGAACTGGGCAGGTTGAAAGTCAGAAAGTTGCCTCGGCCCCCAACCCCCTTCCCCATCCTCTAAACGAAAGAAAACCGAGCTACTCATTAACTCTATTAAACTTGCCTGCTTAAACATAGAGAAACGTTCTGATATGCTTGACTCGTTAAGTTTTTTATACTGCTGATTTTGTTACCTCTGCGCACGCGATGTTGACCGCAATATGATAGTGTGGCTTCGACTTGGAGCATCGGAAACTTTGTAAAAGCCTGACAATAGCCTTTCGACTGCTCTTCTGTGTCGCAATCAGTTCGTGGAAGAAACTCATCTGCAAAGGAGTGGCACGCTCGTAATATGAGCTGCATTTAAGGTACCGGAATGGCCACATGGCTGCTTTCTACTTTTTTGTTGCAAAATGGTGACTCATGCTTTCTTTCATACCTCAAATATAATTGGCGCTTCACAATTTCCTTTGGAACGATAACCTGAAAGGCAGACCTTTTCTTTGTGCGTGTGACAGAGAATGCTGCTCTGGTGTAATCGCAGGCCTTGCGAAAGTGGGCTGCAATAATGGTGAGCCGCCGGAGTAAGATCAATCAGGGAGTGACATGGAAAAAGAATGTATTGGAGGAGTTCCTGAAAACAGCCAATTTCCTCTCCGGTTGCTCTTTTACAAAGGGCGCAGAAAATGACAACCGCTGCAATCAGTCCTTCTGGGAAAGCGAAATGGTGAGGTCGGTGGGTTACTTACGACTGCGCACGTTCTCGCCAGAAGTCTAACATACGTCCCAACCTGATGAACACCGCTGCGTAGTTTCAGCTATGAAAGAGGCACGACTTGGTGCGTTTGCCTTTCTGAAGTGCGTAGAAATACCCGCCGACCATTTTTTTTTCTCGAAGAGCGTGCTGTGATTCCTTTTCAAAATTTACTGGACATCTACCAGGAAATACGCGTTTTCATGTATAGGCTCGCAATGCGAAGGTAACGACGTCTGCAAGACGCCTGAAATACTTTTCGAAGTTTCACTTTGGGCGGTACATGTCAAATAGCGCCTTGGTGGCTAAAACCTGCGTCTTTTCCACCTGCCATTGGCTGCCTGTACTCTACCACTCGGTGGCTTGATGGAACCTTGAGTTGGCGTCTGCTCGTCAATGGGCTTAATCACAAAATATCCGCGTGAGCATACGTTTTGACAGGTTGACGCAGATATGCAAGAAACAATAACAGTCAGTGTGATAGCTAGGGCTCAGACGCATTATAAGAGCGCCTTAAACACGAAGTTTCGTGATCTTTCCATCGGTAAGCTGAAGCGACCGTCAGCTCTTAAAGCGCTGGGCATTTCTAGTGAAGTAGAATGCAGATGCTTCTAAAGGCCTTTCCACTACTTCGCAATTTAGAAGGTTCTTTGAGTCAGATACTCTTTGTTTCCTAACTGTGAGATAGGTTCCGCCAGTCTTCCATTAAACCTCGTTTGCGGTTATGCAACGGCGACATCAATAGGCGTCGCGTATACATAACGCTTCTTCCAAAAGATCCTAGTTGAAGTTCGCCAGAACTGCATTCTCATCGTCTCTCCCAGGGGATTCGCTGCCGTGAAACTCTCATACGCTTCTCATCGCACCAGTGTCCTTTGTTCTGGCCACGAGCGCAAAGCCATAGCATTTCCGGTTCGTCGCGTGAGTTGTGCGGTTCTGGAAATGCCTGCGCTACGTTGCCAGATAGTTTGTGAAAAAATGGTCGCGTGCACAGTACTGTTTGCGAAGCTATAAGCCTGCTATCTAAAGATTATAAAACAATTTTTGAATAGCTAGACCATGGCCGACATACCCGGCCATTTTGATTCTGACGAATGAGAGTGCGCATCTGTCTAACATCGTGAACAAGTTTCTTTTATGGCAGAAGTTCGCCCCGTTAAAAGTTTCTTTCGTAAGCGTTCATGTTATTTATTGGCTGCCTGCTTCTCGCAACCGCTACGTGAGGATATGTAACATATGCGTATACTACATCTATGACTTGCAGCACTACCTGAGGCAGAACCTCCTTACCCAATCAAAAGAGCACGTTAAATGTGTTCATCCGCGCTCAGTCGTCTGTGTGTCCTCTGCTCGCGGCTTACACTGATATGGTCAAAAAGAGCATAAATTGATGTTGTCTCCTTATCATGAGCGTATGCACGCTTACGCATGCTAAACGCAAGCATTTTGCAAAGTGTTACGCCATTTGTCAAATTCCCACTCTTATTTAAGCGTATACGCAAACGGAAACAAAACGA
The DNA here is from genome assembly GCF_052857255.1 of Amblyomma americanum. Lineage (NCBI taxonomy): Eukaryota > Metazoa > Arthropoda > Arachnida > Ixodida > Ixodidae > Amblyomma > Amblyomma americanum. Next base: position 325,256,688 of record NC_135497.1, on the reverse strand, counting down.
TAAGCTCGGCTTAGTGGCACCGTCTGGTTGATGGAAAGGGAAGCATTCTTGTCAACAAACCGATGTTCTTCTTTAGGACTAGAAGCGGCAGAATTGTCACATGAACTATTCTCATTTAGTCTGGGGCACAACGACCGACAAAAACCTTAGTAGTCTTTTAAGGATGCAAAAAAAGGTTCTACCGATCATTAATAATTTGCCTAAGTTTTACTCAAGTAAATTTATCTTCAGAAATCTTAAGGTCATTCCAATAACTAAAATGTATCATTATAAACTCCTACGCGAATATAAACTCAGCATCAAGGAAAATCAAAGGCTGTTTTTGGACATATCGAACTTAGAATTAATAGGCAACGCGGCCTACAATACGAGGACAACAGACCGTTGGAAAGTGCCAAAATGCCGTACGAACTATGGGTTTCAGAGTCTTAGGAATAACCTGCCTCGATTACTAAATGAACATATTACAGCGGGAACAGATATTTTAGGACTAAATTTCCGGAACCTGAAGGCGTTGTTTTATTAATTTGCATGTCCCTAATACACACCACACATTTCATAAACAAAACACCTTGTACAGATATTTAGCCACTGTTTCATTATGACTGCATGTCTATTTCCCGACCGTTCCATGAGCTTGTCGCCATACCTTTCATAAAAATGCCAAGTTATAATTTTGTTTGTCTCTGTATATTTCTGTATATTTTTTTCTGTACATTTGTTTCTGGATTGTGTTGCTTCGTTGCCGTCAATGCCAGGGGGGACCAAGATTTTTTGTCAAGCCGTAAAGGAACGGCTTTTCTTCTTGGCCCCTTTCACAATGTGTACGTCATGTTGTGAAGAACAAATAAAAATGAATGAATGAATGAATGAATGAATGAATGAATGAATAAATAAAAGTAAAGCAAATTTATCGCTCGTACGTTTCGTTATAGGCGAGATAAAACCAAGCGAAAGCCCGGAGCCACCTTTATAGCCAGTGAACGTACTTAAAACAGCAGTAACAACGACGAATTCAGTCCGAGACGAGACGTCCTGCTTCGAGGGCTCCGCCATTTTAGAAAAGATGTTGTACACAAGAAGGAAGGATGGCAGCTCCAAAAGTTGCATTGCCCTATTCACCTGCGCAACAACAAGATCAATTCACCTGGAGCTGGTCTCTAATTTAACTACTGAATGTTTTTTGCTGGCTCTACGACGCTTTGTCGCGCGCCGGGGACTGCCTTCGACTATATACAGCGACACCGCTCTGACGTTTAAGAAGGCTCCCAAAGACCTGCAGATGCTGTGGAATATTCTTCGCAGCCGCGAAACGCAGGATTACACCACTTCTCAGCAGCTATCTTGGAAGTTCATCGTAGAAAAAGCAGCATGGTGGGGAGGCTGGTGGGAACGAATGGTGAAGACAGTCAAAGAAACGCTGCTGAAAATCCTTGGACATCAAAGCCTCTCATTCGAGGAGCTAGCCACAGTGCTGGCAGACGTAGAGGCAACGATTAATTCCCGGCCACTGGCATACGCCTCCGCAGATACTACGGAACCATCGATCCTGACGCCTTCCCATCTCATCACGGGCAAACGGCTGATCGCTTTGCCCAAAGCAAGGACAGCGTCCATTCCTTCGGCCACTGCAACAGACATAGGTCGAAGATGGAAATACCGGCAAACTATCATGAATTCATTTTGGAAGCGATGGTTGAAGGAGTACATCCTTCAGTTACGGTCACTGCACTTCGCCTCTTCAAGCCCTGCGAGTGTCATAGCCGTGGACGACTCGGTGATCGTGCACAAAGAAAATGCGCCGAGGCATATGTTGCAGACTGTTCGCGTTGTGGAGGTCTTTAAGGGGCGAGATGGACATGCCCGATCGTGCACCGTCAAGATGCCGTCCGGGGTCATCATAAGACGACCGGTACAGCTCCTCTATCCATTAGAAACGAGCGTAAAATGAGTTTATACTCATTTTTTTTGGGGGGGGGGGGTGGGGGGGGGGGGGGAAGGGAGGATGTAAAGAAACAAGGAAACGAAGAAGCAGAAACAGCAGTTCCCCGGAAAGAAGCGCCAAGCTGTGGTAAAGAGCTACAAAGCAGAAACAGACGGCAACAGAAACCTGGGCGCCCTTGGAGACAGCCGAAAGGCGGCGCCCAAAAGAGAGCGGACAAAAGACCACCAACAGCCCGGCGCCTTTAATTGGCAGCGACATAGGGTAGAGCCACGCGGTCGGCTACAGATGTTTTAGAGCACCCAAGAGTCGTGCACGATAAGCTCAGGAAATAGCGCACGTACCACGAGAGTATGTTAAGATTTGATAAGAGATAGCGTTTGGCGCAAGCACACTTTTAAGCACGCTATCACATATGCCCGTATGCCGATTTTATACTCGCACTATATTCCGCAGCGTCAGAACGTTGCCCGTGTACTCATAGCAGCTTTGGTAGTGCTGCCAGGAAATATTGGAATGAAGTATAGTGCAAGCTCGCCATTACTTTTTATTTTTTTCAGAACAAGGCAAAGTTCTTACAACACAACACCTGATGACTTAATCTAGACCATCCTGGAGTGTCTGGCTCACTGCTTTCTCGCTGGCATAACAACAAGCCCTGCTGGACAAAGCCTAATCGAAAGGCCTTAATTTTTTCTCTAACAGTAGATCTATTTCGCTATGTCATCTGCCCCATTAGCATCGATTGATGTTATTATACCGAGTGTTTCAGCTAAGACGTTCTGCAATTTCTGAAAGATAGGTTTTTTGAGTTAGAAGAGAGCTTTGTTCGGCACACCATTCTCAGCGGTGTAGTGCATCAGAATGCAGCTGACACTCGGTAACGAGTAGGATTGTTAACTATAGTCGGTTGCAACTTAAGAACGCAGCGGCATTTCCCCCTCAGAGGACCCCCTTCCTGCCAATGGCGTCGGCCGATTCTCATGAACCTGCTGGCATGGCAATGCAGGGAGCGGCGCCACAATGGACAGGGGTGTCTATCCCCGACCACAGAGGGAGGGGACTATTTCCCTTCATCTCCCACTCCCTGCTTTGTCACACTAGCATGGTTAATAGAATCGGCCGACGCTATTGACTGGAAGAGGGTCCTTTGACGGGGAAAAGCCGCTGCGTTCTTAAGTTGCAACGGACAATAATATTGAATAGTTAGCTTTATAACTGTTACTGCTAGTCTCCTTATTTATTCAGAGGCGTGTAACCCACTGTAGGTAACATCCGTACCAATTTTTAGAATTTCAAAAACGCAGTTACCCTAGACGCTGTAGCCTAACAAATTTTGTCTGCATCGCACCAAAATGCCTGCATGCGCTTTCGGAAAGCTTGCAGGCAAAGCAGCTCCCTAAGTGCCCGTGACTCGTCGGAAGAGCCAATATTAATTAGGCCGCAACACCGAGGGTAACTGCATTTTTGAAATTATAAGAATTGACATGGATATTACGGTGGGCTACGTAAATCTCATAAAATAAAGAAACTAACAGTAATAGATAAAAAGTAAAGTGGTAAAACCAGCCTACTGTTTAGTACGCCTTAGCTGTATTCTGATCTACAATGCTGTCAATGCTATACCGAAAAAAAGCGCTTTCTAACTGAAAAGCCTATTTAAAAAAAATTGCAGAACAACTTAGGTGACACAACCGGTATACTAATCCAGAAGCATGGTTATCACCCATACTTAACAGTTAAAAACTGATTAGCTTACGACTTGTTGGCTATAGGGTATTTACTAAGATAGCAGCTTGTAGAATGAGACCAACGTTACACGTATTCAATAGAGGCCACAGTCTGGTTACGAGAAAGGGCACTGACAACATGCCATCATCATGCCATCAACTAGGTTATCGAAGAATGTACAGAAAATAAGCCGTCGCTGTTACCATACATTCTTCATAGATTGCCGATAAGCATTTTATTAAGCTGAAATAGCAAGTCATGCGAGCCGTAGACCTCCAAAGGAAGAAAGAGAACACCGATAAGAAATAAGTGAACTAGCGAGCCATCTTCTTCGTTGTCATTCACTGCACAATTCGAAAAGGTGTCCTTTCTTTTCAACTGGAAAGACCTAGCTAAAAGACATCGTCAGGAACGCCTAAGCAACCTTCGACTTGCTGACGGAATTAGCTGGGCTGCTAAGGGAGGAGATGAAATGCAAACATGAGTAAGGGCACAAACAAGGGGCGACGCTAGGATACAAATTATTACGATCAAAAGTAGAGCAACGTTAAACAGCCTCAGAAGGAAATAAGCGATCATGATGGGTCGTAATTGAGGAAATGGATATATATGAGGTATTAGATCTGTGTGCGCCAACAGTGACCCGGAAATCGCGTGTTCTTGAGCATCAGAAAGAAGTTACAAGAACAAGAATGCGTTTATGCCCTGTTCGCAGGCTCACTCAAGGAGTTTACCGCCACTGTTATTAATAGGATATCAGCTTGGGCTATGTGAGGCGCAGCTAGGGGTGCACAGTGCTATGGAAACAATGCGCGTTAACAACGACGGCCACAGCGCTCCTCTTGATATCTAGTAAGTGGCTTCGGTTGGCTTTTGCTTAAGACGTAATGAGCTGACAGTCGATTTCGACGCCGCTCGCTCAACAGCAGGTCTCCTATAAATCGATAGGCGTAAAGCTCCCACGCTTTTTGCCGTCCGTCAGTGCCAAGAAGTCAGACCTATGGCTGCAGTGGAGGAGGATAGAAAAATGAGACGCTCGTCTTAACATGCATATGGATGTGTTGAGGTAAGGACGTTAATCGAGGCCTGAGGTGTATTTTTTGTGTTCGATTAGGTTTTTAAATAGAAAGGCACTTAGCTTTGCTAGCAATGGTGCAGATGTCTTGAGAAAAAATTGTATATCACCAGAGGTGGAAAACGTTGCTTTACAAGTTTGAATCCCCGCAGAAATAAAAGCAAAATTTTTTTTTAAACCTGAATGTTAGGTTAGGAGCCTATGGCGCCAACGGCCCGTCCCTTCTTTCCGCCGCGAGCCGCCGTTTTAAATTGTAAACTCAGCGCGGTGTGTCGTGAGCTGTGTGGGCAAAGCCGGCGCGTCCAGTGCTTCATGCGCTGTCCGAGGCTTTGGGGCCGAATGCGTTATGATTCTTGGAACTATGCCGTCAAATGGTTTGCGACATCTACAAAGACTTCAGGCGGCTTTCGGAGTTCCCACGGTTGCAAAGAGCCAAAAACTTTTTGCCGAGAAGAGAGACGAGTGTGTAAGTGGACTCGCCATTAAAGTTTGCGGCCTCTAAGATGCCCCAGCTGCCTAGCTAGTGGCTGCTTTCTTCGACTTTGGGGAGGAAAAGTAAAGCCGACGCAGGACGCCTCAATGGGTTTGGCAATTAGGAGGCAATGTAAGCGGATCCGTGGGCCCTGTGCGGTCCCGGAGGTACGGGGCCTATCGTGCCTAGCTTTGGCGAGCCTTAGGCCTCACCCACTTGCATGTGCCTTCCAATTTGTGCTGTGATTAGATGTAGTTAGGGGACAGCACGAAACAGTTAGAGCTCCGCCCTAACACCGGAGGTTATAAAAGAAGCCGCACACTAATAATTCCCACCAAATCTCGGCGCTTCTAAAATGCCTTTTTCTTAACAGCCGTGTATCTTGCTTTCCGTCCATAATAAACCCGTTCCGTTAAGAAGCTGGAAGTCTACCGCTCTAACCAGCAACGCGTCGCCGAACGAGCGGAAGAAGACAGAGGACGCGCATCGTGCCACTCCGACTCGATCCCCGGTCATCGCGCTACCATTGTTCTCCATCGATCACGACGATCATCCGAACGACCGGATTTTTGAAATCTGACTCAGAATATTTTTCCAATAAATTTAGGCAAACTCTTCAGCTAGAGGCAATGCGTGAAAGTTTTCTCACATAATTTGGCAACAAAAAAAAAGTAAACATAGCTCAAAATCGTTACTTCCCCACAAGGGCACTTTTCAGTGCTGTGATGGGGCATGAAGGATTGAGAAATCGAGGTTGAATTTTTTCCTCAGTATTAATCGGTTTTTCTTAATACATTAAGGAAAATTGGTACTTCTAGACAGGAAAGTATTTTTCGTTAAGCGTTACAATCTCGTGGAATTAAAAAAAATTCTAAAAAAGCTGATTCAGATATAAAATAGCTAAATCACCGCATTTACTTTAAAATTTCTTTAAAATACTTCTAGTACCTGGTAATTCTAGGCTAACAATCAGGTGTTACAGTATTTTTGAACTATGAAATTTAAGTGCCGAATGCAGACCATATCTCGACCATACCACTACTAGATATTGTCACGATCCCGAATCAAGGCACAAAGCCTTTAATTCTTTGTGCAGGAGTCTGTATACTATTTATGTAAAGAGGTATATTAAGCTCTTTCAATACACGGTCCTCTGTGCCGAATCATGGCCGCGGCACCGTATCTAGATAGATGCGAAGTGGAGAAAGTAAATAAAAAGAAAACGTCCATGTACTGTGCGATGTTAGTGAACGTAAAATAGCCAAAGTGGTTAAGCTCAGTTCTGAGCTTCCAATATGGAGTCCCTCATAACCAAACTAACACCTTCGGGGAGACCATACGTCACCAAGCACCTTCAGTAAGAAATAAACCGTCTTCAGTGCTGGTGTGCTGTTCCCATGAACTCCATCCAACTCACCTTTGATTTCCTCGGCTGTTAATATTTTAAATTAAAAGCATTATGTAACGGCATGCAGCCATCGACCTTTTTTACTTTCACAGCAAGTGTTCGCAGGTTGCGCTTAACTGCCGCTGCGTTTAACAAAGCAGCGCTTAACTGTCGCTTATAACTGGCCTGAACTAAGCTGAAATCCTCTACCGACAAGCTGTGACCTCACCGCAGGAACTATGGCGCCATCTTAAACACAGATACCAAAGGCTTTAAATGACTGTTCTTGAATTTTGTGTTGGATTGCTTGCCATCGTAAACTTTTAATTCAGAGTAAAGCTGCGGGCGAAATTTTTTTAGCATAATATGTGGAACACTGGAATGTACTGTACTAACGATATTAGGCATTGTTTCAAGGATTGGTTTTATTTATGGCCAAACATAATTACACATTAGTGGCATAATACCAGTTTCGTTGCATTTGTGTGGCGTCTCAAAAGCGCTTAACCGTTTCTCCGCATCTTTGGCTACAGCCATTTTTATCAATAAAAGCCACTTCTGCAAGCTGCAGACATTAGACTGGCATGCCAAGTTTCACTAATTAACCGGCTTGCTTTGGATAAAGTAATATACTATTTCATGCGTACCTGTGTCAGAGACATGAAAATAGCTACCCAAAGCACATTCGTTATGCTTAACGATGCACTGTTCTATAAAGGCAGCACATTCTGATCTACTCCTTGGGCTATATTCCTGTGGTTGGGTATTTTGGGCAAGGGGCAAGACATTTTCTTGAGCGCCCAGGGTCCTGCAGTTGAGCATACTGATGTTTAAATTTACAACGGTGGAGGTGCGGGCGTGTTGGTTTTTCATGTTAAGGTGAACAGTGCGACAACAGCACGAACACAACAAACGAACACACACCGCGCTGTTTTTTGTGTTGGTGCTGTCCTTTTCGCACTGTGAACCAACCTTAACACGACATTGAAAGGTGACTCGTGTAGCTTCCTTTGCAGTGGAGGCCGTGTGATTTCAGACGTGCTGCTTTTCCGCCAACAAACCTCCGACCTCCTCGAAATGCCCGTAATTTTTTACCACTTGCGTGTAAGTGATATGCTCAACAAAAATTATATTTCGAGCAGGTCTCGCATTCTGAGGAAGAAAAATAAAGAGAAAACTTTACGCAGTAAAAATCGGCTGGCGAGAGGTAGATGATGATAACGGGAAGAGTCCGCGTTTCCGCCGGTCCCACCGCCTGTGAGCACGGGTGGCCTGTCAAGGCCTATGCATCATCAGCCAAAAATAACACTGCAAGCCCTTGACCGGTTTCCTGTTTCCTCCGCTGAATGATGAGAGGAGAAGACTACTTCCCAGACAACATGTGCAATGCCACTGGTAGGATGCCCTTCACTCGTAACAGCGTCTGCCGCATACAGGGAATCTGGAACCTTTCTTTGAGCGCAGGGGAAATACTTCAAGTTTGTTTTGTTTTATATTTATTTATTGAATGATTTTTTTTTGAAATATTTATTCAGTTGTTCTTTTGTTTGTATCGTTTTAGTCTGCAGTGTTTAAAGGTGTATTTTTAATGGGCATTTGTTTTGTTTAAACTTGTAATGAAATGTGCAGCTTTATAAAGATGTGCCGTCAGCGCCAGATGAAACACGAACAGGATAAACGTGAACAGGCTAACTAAAACGTGAACACAAGATCACAGGTTCTGCAGAAGGAATACAGGCTGGATTAATTGGAACTTTCACGCTAAACTTTTCGCATCATCCTAGTGAAAATTAAGTGCACAAGTATTCATTTCATTCTGCTAAAATCTTCCCCTTTTACTGTTTCCATGTTCACTGTCATGTTTGCATTTGATTTGACTTTGATTGCATGCACATACACGTGAGGAGCGAGTGAGTGCATTAACAAGCTTCCGTACAGACTGTTTCAATTCTGCTTATCACCCCCATGAACAGGGGTCAGTCAGTCAAATGAATTGTTCCCAGCAAAAAAAAAAAAAAAACAATTGGAATCTATTGGTTTGGTTTATGGGAGATTTAACATCTCAAAGCGACTCAGGCTATATGGGATGCCGTAGTGAAGGACTCCGGAAATTTTGATCACCTGGGGTTCTTCAACGTGCACTGACATCGTACGGGCCTCTAGCATTTCTCCTCAATCGATATGCGTGTTTCGGTTCAGTAGGCAAGCGCCGTAATAACCACTGAGCCACCGCGGCGGCAGGTGTCCCAATTGGACAGTTGAAATGGACTCCCAACTGGACCAATCGAGTTTCCAACTGGTTCCAACTAGAATTGTTGCTCCAATCGGACAGTCTAAATAGAGTGCCAGTTGGACACAGCTGTAGTCATCGATATGCGTGTTTCGGTTCAGTAGCCAAGCGCCGTAATAACCACTGAGCCACCGCGGCGGCAGGTGTCCCAATTGGACAGTCGAAATGGACTCTCAACTGGACCAATCGAGTTTCCAACTGGTTCCAACTAGAATTGTTGCTCCAATCGGACAGTCTAAATAGAGTGCCAGTTGGACACAGCTGTAGTATAAGTGGTAGTTCATGTTGTCATTGGATACTCAGTTGAATCAGTCTTTGCCAACTGGTGAGCCCAATTGGTCTCACCAAATGCATCCAATTGGTCTGACCAACTGCACCCAATATATTCATGTGAACGCTAGCATATATGAGAAACACAGCAAAACTAATTAGGTAAAAACAAGAAAGATCTGCAGCTTAATATCCTAAATTGTATACATTATTTGTGCTACCTCTGCAGTCGAAAATGGATTAAATTACTGCCCTTGACTGGTAAGCGCACTAGCCCCATTATGGGAGTCCCACATATGGGATATATAAGCAGGAGCAAAAGTGTGTTTTGTACACATGGATATGTGTTGGGCTCATGTTTGCGACTGTACTGTTCCTCAAATGTAATGTATGATTCGTTTGATTTCCGAAAAAAGCGTGTATAGTTGTCATAATTTCAATTCTTTTAAAAACTTCGTATTAGGCAGACCGTCTCTCAGCATGAAGTCCGCACAAACCAGTTTCTCTTTTGCACCTTAGTTTCTCGCACATTTTGTACTTTGTGCAGTTTAATTAGTTAGGTGGCATATTTTGTGAAAGTTTCCTGTATGCAGTAACTGTCTGCATGGGACCTAACGGGGGCCATTGTTACATTCCAGTTGGCTCAATTGGTCCAACTAGTCCAATTGTGTATTAGTTTATGATTGTAAATTGCAATTGCTACCAACTGAAAATTTCCCATTAAAAGTCAATTGTTATTTGATGGGTTGCGATGTGATCGGTTTAGGTTACTCAAACAAAAAGCTGGAATACTGGCTACAGACCCAACTATATGTCAGCCACACCGTGCTTTACATAAGATAACATCCCAGAATTGAAGATTTTGTCAGAAGTCTGATCTGGGCGCAAACAGTTGGAGACTATGGAGGGAGGGGGATTTCCTCCTCTGGAAAAATGATGAGAGGGGAAGGCCGCCCCCCCCCCCCTTCCCCCTTGCGTTTCGGAGTCCTTGCGTGCTGCACACTCAACAAGAGTTGGCGGCCACATTATGGGCTTGGCAGACGGTATGAATAGTCTGCATTCACCACATCAGCGTTATCAAAGTGGCCGGTTTCGCGTGCAATATGGTGTTGTGGTGTCAGGCAGCTAAGTCTATCATGACACAGTAGCGAGAGCGAACGAGAAATTCGTTTTCTAAAGACTACGAAGGTCATCGAGCGAAACATTGCAGAAACTGATTCGCGTGTATACCGGCCTCCATGCATACCACTTTAGGCACCACCTCTCTTTTCGAGGCAGCCTCAGACAGCTGTCAAGAAATGGACAGTCTGTGTGTGTACCCATTGTGTGGCAGCCTCTAGAGCGAAGATGACGCAGCTCAGTGGATCGGAAATATATTACCAGCGTTATGTTTAGTTGTGCACAACAGTCTTGGCTTTGAAACTGCACCTTGGCATGTGGATCTTCACATACGTTCTCTATCTGCGTGCGGGTTGCGCGATACTCAGTACGCAGTACAGGGCTCCGGATTAATTTCGACCACCTGGAGGTCCGAGACGTGAATTGACACTGCTCACTGTACCGGCCTTATGGCGTGGATCTTGACTACGCGGTGACGAATGCAAAGGGTCGGGGGTGGTCAGGCTCTATGGTTTGATTAAGGTTACTGTCATACTCCCTGAACCTGGTATTGAGACACGAGCCAGACTGGCCTATGGGACACTTGTCGCATGACAATTAAGACTATTATGAACGATACCCGAATCGCAATCCACTAATATTTCTTGCCCTATTTCACATTTGTTAGTTCTCCTTTTTTTCGTATCATTGTTAATCTTGTGGCAGATGCTCATCATTTTCTGGGGGGGGGGGGGGGGGGGGGCGTAAAAACCAGGAAAGCTTCAAACCTGCTTGCTACTTTTTTAAGGCATGAGATATACTTTATGCACACCCGGCCAATTCTTTAGCAGTACCACAACAGTGTCAAACAAATGCCTGTGAAGAGTGTTCCGTGGGAAACTGCAGCGGAAAAACAGGATGAAAACAGCAAGCCCTTCATGCGCATGTGCGCATTCTCTACCATTTTACCGCCTCGCTTAGTCACAGGCCGTTGTACGACCGTTCGTTCTACACTGTTGTGATATAATGTTAAAGAATTAGCCAAGTTTAAAAAAAAAATCATCCGGGTGCGCATAAGTCATGACGACCGGTCGAGTTGCATGCCCTAAGCTCTTATCTTTCAGCTGCTTCTGTAGGTTCTTCTCTCCCATAGACGCTATCACCGCGTCCAATTGCGAACTTTAAGCTTGCTTCTTGATGCTGCGCTCTACCTGACGCGTACATGATTTCTTAAATCATTGTTAACAAACTTCTATACAATCTAGCCCACTTGTAACGAACACTGGCTTATTGCGAAGCGGGGTACTACTGTAAAAAATATGCATTCAGGCAATGGCAATTTCTCTCAGATACAACAAACAACTGTAGCCGCAGCTACTATGGGATGCTTCGGAGAGCAAGAGGATTTGGATGCTTTGGTGAACAAGATTGTGAGCCTTCGTGCGACTCCGCTCCCGTAGCAAGCATATAAAGTAATTCTAGTTTAACTCTGCCGTTTTTATGATCTCTTTAAAGATTACGAAACCAAATCTTGGTTTGTTCTTTCATGCTAATGACTGGTAAGACATCAATAAACATAAATCACCATATGGAATTCACCTGTGTCCAGCAAATAATTGATAACTTAATTTCCTCCTTTGTGTTAAATTTCAACTGCTGATCAGTCAGACATAAAAGTTAAGTTCAGACTACAGGAGGCATGTCAAGAAGGAAGCAAGAATAAAGCTGCTTTTTTATTTGTTGTCATTCTGTCTATTGGGGCAAGCTTGTGTAAGAGTTGTAGTGAACTGAAATGACGTAGCAACAATTATATTGCAGTGTATGCCCCCTTAATTAGTGCTTTAAATTATTTTGACAACAAGTTATGTATCTCATCACCCCATCGTCTTGGTACAGGGCATTGTCATATCTCTAATATTACAGTTTGCAGACACAAAGTACCGAACAGAAAGGAATGTTTCTATGTAAAAAAAATTATATTTTAAAATGTTCTGCTGTTTGGTACCCTCGGTTCGGTGTCAAGTACCAAACCAAGGGCGACCATGATGCATGCAGTAGTGGAGAGCCTCAGGTTCACTATGGCAAGCTGGTGTTCTTTTATGTGCACCAAAATTAGTACACAGGCGATTTTGCATTTCACCTCCACCAAAGCACGTTTGCCTTGACAGTGATTTCAACCTATGTGGAAGGTGATAGGAAACTAAGCAAGCAAGTTTATTGGTCCCATAGATATATAAATGCATAGCTTGACAACGCAGAAGCAGGGTAGTGAATAAATGCAGCCTCTAAAATTGTGTTCCAAATTGCTCTTCGGCAGGTTGCAACGCACTACAGCAGCACGAAAGTTGCCTAAGCAAAACACACACTTTCCTGAACAATCTTACAGATTTGCAGCGCTCCACTGTGTCATTTTCTAGCAAGGCAAGAAAACCATATTTAACTAAAGGATATCAGAACATTGCACTGACTTTGGCACAGAGGTGTGTGCTTAGAGGGCTTCTAGAGCAAGTACCAAACATTGTTGGGAACAATGTTGACAAAACATCACCACCTGCACTGATTTCCGCATGACAAGAAAACAAACATCAGTATTTGAGACGCTTCAACTTCGTTCCATTCCAAACGTAAAAGGCTCTCAATTTAGGTTTCAGCATACAGTGCAGTTAAAGGTACAGGTCGAGGAACAGGTTGAGGTGCAGGTACAGGTCGAGGAACAAGGCAAGTTTCCCTCAATGAAACTTCCCCGGAGAAAGTATAATTGCGGAAGCATGCACGTGACACTGCTCGTGACATTTTCTTGCGCATCAAATAGCGCTGCTTCATTGACGATATACTTCTGGAATGATGGTCTGACCAAGATTAGCACTAAAAGTGATTGTCAGAAATGTGGATTTGAGGCGAAGACAATAGTCATTTAGTTATTATAGAATAATGTGCACTGCACTTTCCCATTTGTGTGCTGAACAGGTGCTATATATTCTTCACACTGGCGTATCACAAAATGTTGTGCTGTATTAAGGACGACCACAGATAACCAGGAAAGAGGGCTGCCCCAACTGTGCCTTTGATGCATGCATGGTTGCACAATGGCCCAAGAGAAAGTGACCGGGATTAGCACCAGAAAATTTGTTCGCGCACTGCACAACCCTTCGCTGGCCCCATGGAGCCTGCTACACTGACATGCAATCTACCAAACCAGAATGCTTTTGGTGAAGAGGAAATGCTTCAATTCAAGTATTGGCAGCGTACATATACCAGGTGTCCCAGCTAACTTTAACAAGAGATTAAAAATAAACCAATGCATGACAGGTGGAGACAATGTCAACCATGTTGCTGACGACTTTATGTAGCAAGTCAGAGTATTTCTAGATGTTGTTCAATTGACTAATTAAATAAATTGAAAAATGGACTTTCCAGCTATAGCACTGCGGCCGAAATTCCACTGCCAAATTGCAGAGCACCCCAAATGTCGAATTCATCAATTTATGTTTTGATCATGGCTGTACAATATGTTTTCCGAAAAGAACCGAGCCCGAAAAATATAAAAATCCTGCATGACCATGCGCTTGCATGCCGCTGCAGTGTTCTCATAAAGCGGAATTCATGAAACAAGCTGCATTTGATGGCGCCGCAAATGTGATGGGAATAAAAAAAAATGAAGTGGACGTTGGCGGCAAAATTGGAAGTAACACCTGTCACCTGGTCGCGTTCAGTGCAGAATATAGCGGGTGAGCAGGTTCCCGATAACGATAAGCAGGCCGAAACACTAAGGAGTGTTCCTAGCCGTTGATTGGATGTTTGGTGTGACGCACTGAAGAAAACTCAATTTTAGAGGCAAAGCAATGCGTCGGTATGCAAAGATGCCAGATGCGTGACGCTAAATGCAAGACGCCATTCGGTGATGAGGAACGATGTTTGGTGTTTCGACCTGCGTATCGCTGCCGGAAACCAGCGCACCCATTATTTTCCACACTGAATGCGGCCAGATCACAGCTGTTTCAATTTTGCCAAAAAGCGCCCGCTCATAAGCAAGTTCATTGTTTTTGCCTTGTCATATTCGCAGCACCATGCAGCGTGGCTGCATTCACAAATTCCATGTTTGAAAGCATTGCTGCCGCAGTGCGCGAATGCGTGGTCACATCAGTTTCTCATATTTCGCAGGTTTTTTTTTACTGCAGAAAAACTGTTCTCTAGCCTGCATTAAAATAAATTGATGAATGCAACATTTTCTGGGATGCTTTTCAATTTGGCACTATTCTGTGTACAGACGCAATGTCTGGAAAGCTATGTTTTTGATTACTTTAATTATTCAAATGAACAGTGTATGTAATACTCCACTTCTAACATTTAGTGGTCTACAACATGGCTGAAGTGGAGAACTCTAATGAGAACTCGCATGAAAGCATGCATATTTTATCTAGACTATCATCTTTTTGTTTAATCCATTTGCTTTTTCTTCCAGGATCACCTGCATTACACCCTACAGTCATGGACAAAATATTGTGGAATGTGAGTTCACGGAATGGATTGGACTGTAAAACTTTATTTGTCCAACAGATAAAGGGAAGGTTGTAGCCTTCCCACCTAGACGACAGCAAGGAGTCCTTGAACCCTGCGGCGCCTTCGTTCTTCAGTTGAATCTCGGGGCCTGAGCTGAGGACTAATGTCTCCCCTTGGCCTAAAGGCTTTATCCTTCTTGCCTCAGAGGGAGCCTGAGGGCATTCCCAGACGATTTGACTGAGATGAACTCTGACTTTGCATAGCTAACACTGGCTAGAGTACTGGCCCAGATGGTAGAGGCTGCACAACACCGGGTTCGAGAATGAGTTTGTTTGCAAGTGACACCTACTGGCGGCTTGGCTCTTGTTTAAGGATGCATCAGTTGGAGGATGTTTAACGGAAAAAAAAATTATTACTCGGCGGTCGATTAAAGGAGGTGAATAAAAAGCACTTCAGCACAAGGAAACACGCGTACCCCATCCCCTGGAAAAATACTAGGTGAAAGACTAGTAAGGCCACACAAAAATAGATTTTTCTCTGTGAATCCCCATCCCAGAAAATTTTGTCCATGACTGTACATTCTATCTTTTTTGCTCGGGCCTATCTGGGTAACAATGTATTCTGTCAAGGCAACACCAGACATCAGAAAAGTGGTAAGCTTGACCCCATAAATACGTGGCATTTAAAACACATGACAAAATATATTTCACATAAAACAATAAGAGTGCAGCCATCACCTACAGGTTATGAAATAACAATATTCCTCGCCACTGATAAGTCAACAATTTGAACACTACATCCGGCGAATGCATGGCTAGAATGCAGAAGAAGGTAGTCAACTTGAACCGGAAACCTCAGTTTTGTTACAGAGAAAAAAAAAAGTCAACTTTCAGGCCCGGCTTTCATTAAAAGCAAAAACAAAAATAATAATCCACGCTGCATTCCTGACAAAATCAATGAGGAAGCAATCTCTCCAAATGTGACCTGCTCTCATACACAAGGTCTCAGTCAGATTTTTAAATAGTCACACAGACCGGGGCACCTAACAATGCATAATTTCAGTCCCCACAATGCCAACAAGTCTATGTACTTCAGTCAGGGACAGTGATAAAGCGCGTCACAAGAAAGTTGTCAAAGCACACATCGAAGGAAGCGATGTTTTAGTGTTTTCCAGGATAACTAGTGCCTCGGACCTCCCACCACATCCGGCTTAAGAGTTATCAAGCTTTACACATAAAGGTTTTCACTGGTGTTAGCATGCGATCGTGAGTGTATCATGTACATTAATGTAGCTGCCACAGCCTTGACCTTGGCACCGACATGCCGTCAGCCGAAGAACAGTAAGAGAGTTATACGCTTCCTTGTAACACTTCGTCTTTCCAATCACCCGTGCTGGCAGGAAAGCTCAGTGAATGCAAAGGTTTGCAACCAATCCTCGAAGGAGACACTACGTGCACTGCAGTGGATTGACTACATCACTCTTATGACTAGACAAACTGCATTCAAAGCTTTTGCAGTGTTTTCCAAGATAACTAGTGGCTTGGACCTCTCTGCACTGTGACCAGCTGCTTCAATGCACTTGCACATCTGAGTTACTCCAGCTTGCAGTGCATGTGCAAATAGAAGGTATTGAACACTAATCTCAATGCTTTGTACTAATAATGAAGGCTGACGATATGAGCCACTGACAAGTGTGCCTAAACCAGAAACTCACCGCTTGAATCATTTCAATATTGCACGTTCACAATGCTAGAAAAAAGAAATGCTCTTCGTATTCAAAATCTTGCAGAACTTCATATTTGAATATTTATTTTATTTTGGGACCTGAACGGAACAAATGTGTGACTCCTGTCTGCTCATATGTGGTGCAAGTGAGTTATAATAATTATTATTTAACATATAACACTGTGAGGTGCATGTTGCAGATGGCGACTGGACTGGTGACCAAGGCATCCACCATATTCATCGTACTGCTCACAGTCAGCACAGTGGGATACTACATCTTCGAATGGAAGGATGCCCCACCATGGCTGAAAGCAGCATTCACTGGCACCAGCACAAATCAGTCTGTCGGACTGGACACTACGCATCCAACACAACTCGGCTAGTGTCCCAACATTAATACCTCGCTATGCCATGCTCTATGCAGTCTACGATATGTTTTGCATATTACTATATAAATTCATTTATGCTGAAAATGCTCTCTGTGTTGATCATTTTTGTGTGAACAGATGAATGATCATAACTGCATGTTACAGGATGCTCAACATGGCTTAGACAATACCCGAACCTGCAAACTGCCAGCGGTCTGTGGCATGCCACATGGTGCATAATAATGAGCACTAGCAGACTTGGCAGAATAACCTGCATGCAGCAGCAAAGGCTGCAGTCAATCGGATCTGTAGGCGTAAGGAAGCCACCTAAAATTGTAATGGCTTCTTTTCCACCTCTCTGTCCTTTATTGCATTCCCTGCACCCCTTTATACGCAACAGCAAAATCAAGCATCCACTGTAAAAATGTCTGGATGCCACGGGTGACAATAAATTTATAGGATAAGATGTCACATGATCATCGCATATAATCATGGTAGCCACACAACCTAAGTACTAAAAAGCCATAAACATTGTTGCAGAAACACTGGACACTTTCATATGGTAATCATCTAAGGTGGTCCTTGCTGCTATCTAGGGTCCCAATAAAGTGAAATGTTCATACAACAATGGTTTGGCATCTAACAAATGCTTAGGTGCTGAAAATACAGTTGCCAAAGCTAGCAGCTACGCTGATGCATAAATATATAGTGCTCGATAAGCATGAGGCAAATGCAGATACAGGTACTGACAAGTTTAAGTACTGTACTAGCAGGACAAACATCTACAATTACGCAGGTGCTTAATCTTTTGCCAAAAAACTGACACCCTGTTTTGTTTCAAACTGTACACAGAAAATAAACTGAACACAATTAAGCACAGATTCCTCATAACAGGAAGCCATCTATCAGCCAAGGCTTGTTCTGTCAAATTCAGGAAGAGAGCAAAAAATTTTGGCATTCACAAGCAGTATGCCAACACTCACTAAATTTTCACCGTAAACCCAAGAAGCATCGCTCTTCTCACAGTAGAGGCTCAGGGGACTGAAGAGCGTAGACCTCATCTCCAACTGCAATTCTGCCATCTCTGACGTGTATAGAGCCTATACCAAAAAGTGGCAGTGACTGATATTTTTGCCGGCCTTGTTCAGACCTGTCAATTCGGTACCTGTAAGACAAAGCTAGTGTTATGACAATGCCAAAACTATGAGCTATGCCAAATTATTTGGGAATCATTCCTCAAAAGAGCTTGGATTTTGAAAAGAATAATTCTGCAATTAAAAGCAACCGAGTTAAGTCATGCAGCTACAGAGGTATACAGTTTTCTCAAGCCTTGCAGCTAAAGGACGCTTCTAGTATGAATTTTTCTCTAACAGTAAGTACCTGAAGGGGATGTATATAATTTCTTTCCAGGCTTATGGCTGTGCTCAGCTGGATGTTAAATATAAATATGCTTTTCTCTGAGTTAGGCACTCAGCCACTTTGCACTTACTTTCGCAATGTCAAAAGAGGCTCTTTGTCAGTCCTGTCGCCAGTGTCCTGATTGACTGTGGTCAAGATACACCTGTTAATAAACAGAACTTGGAGCAATGTAAAAAAAAGACAACTGGAAATAAAAAGCAGGGAGCAGAAATAAATCTGATCGCTGTAGGACACCAATCTCAATTTACTTTGTTCCTGTCGCACACACAATCTCATGGTATGCGTGTGCCTGCAGTAACAATGGTTCACTAAGCACTGACATGCAGTAATGATTGGCACACTGCGTGCGCAACTAATTATGTATCTTCATTCACCGGCAAGTTTGAAATAAAAGTTACCGTATTTATTCTAGTAATGAACCCACCACCTACTATTGTTGTTGAGAATTTACTCCTTTCTTTTTACTTCGCAAATAAGTGCACACCTGACCTTCTGGGCCGGTGTTCAGCCTGTTCGATATATTTCGCTCTGATTGGTCGCCACCTTTGACTATCACAAAATTGTGTGATCGCACCATGATACCGCAAACACCTTTTGAAGTGAACGGTGCTAAACACCGGTGACACGTGAACGTGAGGACGCAACGATGACAGACGCGCGGAAAAGCGGGCGGACGGACGGACGGACGGACGGACGGACGGACGGACGGACGGACGGACGGACGGACGGACGGACGGACGGACAGACAGACAGACAGACAGACAGACAGACAGACAGACAGACAGACAGACAGACAGACAGACAGACAGACAGACAGACAGACAGACAGACAGACAGACAGACAGACAGACAGACAAATGTATGACATAATTTTGTATCTTACAAAACTCTCAACTTTTTTTCCCCCGCGCAATGAACCCTCCCTTCAAATTGGTGTCAACTTTACTGAAAAAAAGAAGGTTCATTATGCGAGTGAATAAGCCACACGGTTTTCAAAAATGCATATGGCCTAAGTGCTAAACTAAGCTCCAAGAAAACTGGTAGGCATCTCTGAAAAGTTTTCTGCCTACAACTCAAATTTCCAACTCCTACATGCTTCAGGAAAATCAGCGCATGCTAAGCATTGTTACCTGGTTGTGCGATTCAAGAAGGCCATCTCTGCATCTGAAATCCTGAAACGCTTCCAATGGTCCTGCATGCACAAATGACAGACATCTCACAACAGCATTTCCTTACTACTTGCGCGTATACCTCTGCATGGGGTTCACAACCCTCAATAAAGAGGGTAGGCCGAAAATTGCGGCGCTGGATGCCACTACCTGGAGGCAGCCTCGACAGCAGCTTCTCAAGGGATTCCTTTGAAAGGACTTGAAACGATGACTCATCTTGGCATGCCACCTGAGCCAGAAGTAGTGGGCAAGCACCAATACACTTCAATCACTCCAAGTGCGAACAAAGGCACCAAAAAGGAAAACAAAACACCGAAGATGGGAGACCTTGTGCACCACCAGAGTAAAGTAACAGCAAACGCATGCTAAAATTTATCACGATGGTAATCATGTTAGTCATTTGCAAGGTGATAAAAGCTGTTTTACAAACTTTCACCTGAAGAGCCCAAGAAAACAAATTGCTTTGATTTGTTTCCTTTCGTAACAGTAAACGAACTAAGAGCTACTGGTGTTTGCTAAGCACTAGAGCAGTAGAGTACTTTTTACAATTGCACCATCACTCCTGTTTTTACTCCATTGAAGTGTAACAAGAAAGACTCATCACCGGAGCAATGCCATTCTTCCCCCTGGCTATGGTCTCCTGGTCGAGAAGAACCATCACGAGGCGCACATCACCATGCTTAAGGTAGTTCCTGAACCATTCTGAGGCTTCCTGTGAGACTTCCACAGCTTTGTAGCTGACCTTCCGGACCCTGCGCGCCAAGCAGACTCAGCTGTGATTATGGTTTTAAACAAGAAATCCTGTCGCATGATCTGTTATAATGAAAAACCTCCAGAACATTACCCATAGACTTTCAGCACCAATAAGTTATCAACCATGCAGCTCACCAGGATGATTCCTGCCATTCTCAGGCAGCATAGGAGCTAATACGAGTTTAGTGAATTTATCCTTTCATACAGCCACTGCTCCTCTAGCCTGAGTGTACAGCTACACAATCAATGCCAATCAGCTGGTTTTTTATAACTTATTTTTACTTTCAATGTAACACATAATTCAGACTGGGTCAGAAAAGAAAATTGAATGCGAAAGTTTATCGCACATAAAATTGTTCCTATTCATGCAATGTTTGCCAAGGTTTTAAAAAAATGTAAAATGTAATTGGTAATGGATGAAATATCAAAAGATTGTTTCGTTCTTTGAAAGTGCAAGTAAAACTCCTACGTGATATGGGGCTAGTTAGTAAAGAATTTAACTAAATAGGGGAACCTTTGCATGAAAAAGTTGGAATTCAAGCGCTAAATACTTGTCAAGTCAGCCAGTTACCTTCCAATATGCTCATATCGCACGTAACTGCTGCCAAACAGGCAGTGAAATTTAAATACAAAGTAAGACTAGTTTACTGAGCAAACATACAAAGTAAGACTAGTTTACTGAGCAAACCGTGGTTCGCTGTTGATTATGCAAGAACATGAAGTACGAACCAAAACAATTTGAATCGGCCTACTTCTGGTGGCACAAAATTAACAATTACTAGGCATGCTGGCCTGGCACCTAACAGTCCCACAAATCACTGACCAAACATGGGCTTGGGCTGGGGCAGCTCTTGAATTCTATATACAGGGGAACTTAGTGTTTTAGCCTTTCTGAGAAAATTGGGACTATTGAGATTAGGGGAAAATAGCTCACAGTACCCCTTGTGAACTGAAAAGCAGTAGCGGCGCGGCCATGAAGCCAAACTCCATCTTTCGTATCTTCTGAGCGTGGCACTGCATCTTAATAAAGCATTTATAAAAATATCCTTTCCAAAAAAATGACCTCACTACCGGTAGGGGAGCTGGTTTGCCACCCTATACTGCTGACTTCCACATATAACATTGATTCACAGAAGTGTTCGGGCGCAAGTAGCATGTTTCAAGGTGACACATACATAGACGTAATGATATAGAGACCACATTTTAGACCCCTAAGTCACCCAGATGATTATTAAAGGGAGACTGAGGAAAGATTGGAGGTGGCCTGTATCAATGAACTATGGCACACTGATGATAAAGAGACCACTCTAAATGAAAACAGAGCTCTTGTAAGCTAGAAAAGATAAAAAAATGCAATACAGATGCCTCCATCATTGGCGAACTCCGCAAGTAAACTGCTTGCATCAACATCGAATTTTGGGCGTCGATTCCAGAGGCTGTGTTACGCCACACCATTCCCTCCAAAACAACTCAGGAACACAAAAGCGAATGCTCCTCAAAAGGGGCCCTCCAGCCAATGGCGTTACTGATTTCATGGAGGCTTCTGATAGCGACCAGCGATTTCACCTAGGGAAATAACAGCGACGTCATGATAACCCAATAGCTAGAGGGCCTCCTTTGAGAGGCATTCGCCTCTGTGTCATTGAGTTGTATCCGACTATGGGTGTGAACATCCAAATTTTGAGTCGAGTGGCGGGAAAATTTTTAAAAATTTTTCTGCCATAAATGGGTCTGCTGCTGGAAAATTGTTAACATACTCAGAAAGAGCCAGAAAACCACTTTTTACTAAGGACAATAATTGGTGTTATCCTAAGTGTCCCTCTAGCTCCTTAGCAGCCTTCGACGAGCTAGGCTCGCCATAGGCCAACTGTGAATTCTGGTTCATGACGAGACCCGTTCATCGTGTTTTCAGACACGCTGTGTCCGATTTAACGCAAGTAGGGCTTGTAAAAAGCATTTCTTTTTGTTTACCAACAGATGGCAGCACAGGCACTATATGACCTCTTTGGTACCACTTTCTAAAAACAAATGTGTCCTTTAGGGGTTAAGGCAAGGCTGTTACCAACTTCTGCATGCATACGCAATGTAAAGTCGGGGTCAAAAGTCTGTGGACCACGTATTCCTCAAACGAAGCCGATAGCGCTGCTATTAGACGGCGCCTGGAGACTACACTTGTGGAGGTGAAAGCCAAAATTATGTTCTTTCATCTCCACAAATGTGATCTCCAGCCACATGATAATAATAGAGCTATCGGCTTCGTTTGAGGAAAATATGGTCTGCAGACTTTTGTCACCGACTGTACATATGAGCAATGCGCATTTTGCTCAGCACATGGACAGTAGATTGTTCAGATTAACCAGTAAACACAATTACCCCCTAATTTCTGCCAAGGTTTACAGTTTCATCGGTTACATTAATTAACTCCACCCTTTTAAAGTTTAAAGTCTGGCTATGGCGCTCGGCTGCTGGCCCGAAAGACGCGGGTTTGATCCCGACCGCGGCGGTTAAATTTTGATGGAGGCAAAATTCTAGAGGCCCATGTACTGTGTGATGTGAGTGCACGTTAAAGGGCCCCAGGTGGTCGAAATTTCCGGAGTCCTTCACTACGGCGTCCCTCATAGCCTATGTCGCTTTGGGACGTTAAGCACCCATAGAACAAACCTTTTAAAGTTAAAGTTCTCCTGTCTCCAGTGAACTATAGTTGACTTCTGGTGTTCACAACACTGAACTCTGCCAAATGTTGTCAGTGCCAACAAGAAAATAGGCCACAACACATGTTGAATTGTTAACACGAGATCACATTACGTGAATATTAGTACGCTGCAATCAGACCAAACTAGGATGGAAACTAACAACGGTTAATAAAATATGAGGACAAATTAAAATATAAGCTGCGTAAATTGTCAATCACTAACCTTTTCAATGCGTTCAAGACCAAGAGTGAATTATATAGCTGCAGTATGCAGTCCTCCTTTCGTGTATTTCATGGCTGGACATGTGCACCATCCAGGACATTTGATGCAGCTCAATGTATTAACACATCATCACCCTCTGTCTACACCCTACCTCATGCCTTCCGTTCCCCTGTCCCCGAGTGTGGAGTCGCAGGCTAGAACCACATTTCCACTGGAGCGCCTCTTTGTCTTTCCTGTCATTAAATATTTTCTCTGTCAGGGCTTACACATTACAAATCAGAAGCAAGAGATAATCCCACGTGCCTGATGGTAAATGAAGGTTTTCCTTGCTCTTCAGCACTGCAGGCCTTCACTGTGAGCGGTGGGTATCCATCAACTGTTAGTGTCAATGTCAACATGTCTTCGTCAAACGCAACCCTGACCATGCCAAGCCGTGGTTCTTCACGCATCGAGACAAAGTAGTCATCTCTGACAATGAGCATGTGTCTGCAAATGGAAGGGAAAAGGGGGCAGGGCTCAAAAAAGTGAGTTATTGGTAATGCAATTTCACATTTCACAGTCCTTATGATTGATAGCCCGCCACTAGCAAATAAAGTTCAAAAAAGAAATTATTTCGACAGTGTGGCAGAGAAAAGTCACCTTTATACCAGTATGTGACTTTATCTGCACACCTAGAAATGAAGTCAGGCTGCTCGACATTCTGTCATACACATATATTATGTTAACTTCTTCAAAGCAGTGAAGAGGAATATCTTCTTGAAAATATGTCGACAATGACAAAATGTCCACAGCCACACTGCCACCGCCTGTTTAGCAAGAGATAATGCGACTTGTGATAACAACACACAGGCTCATCGTACCTCTCTTCAAGGAGTTACTCCAAAAATTTCTTATTTGGCAATGAACTTCTTGAGCAGAGACATATCCATAAATTTACATCTGAAATTTCCAATAATATTACAAGATATAATCTTAACACAGCTTCAATGAAATTAAGGTATTGCTAATGAATTTTCATACAAGAGTTGAAATAAAATACACCAAAAAAGGCTTGAAGTTGTTCCTTTATTTCGACTTCATATGGAACCAGTGGCATTCATTTGCCACTGTTAAGCATGCCATATTTATGTAATCTGTATCGGCCATGTTTTATTGTTTCACAGGATTCAATGTAACAGGCTGTGTAACTGTTATATTCATGTATGGGAGCAAAAACAAGCTACCATTTACCATTTCAACAACAGTATAAACTAGGTAATAAGAACTTTTCTGACATATATGCTTTTTCAACGTTTTGTCTTGCTGATTCAGACATCACTGGCATTTCAAAACTAATTCTGGTAGCCTACCATATACACACCTTTAACCGCTTTCTGCCATAGCCGCTTCCGTGGCGGCCATTAGGCATAAGCAAAGCTGGCAAGCTTCAGTAGCACGAAGAGCACCACGATAACCTCTGAATAATAGGCCACTTTCTTGACTCAGTAAAGCACTTGCAGTGACTGTGTAAAAATTTCCACACACTTTACATTAAAATATTCCCTTGTTTCCGTGGGTTCCGCAGACAAGCCTTTTAAGTCACTGTTAAAGCTAAGCAGTCTTACTGTCCTATGTATTTTTTGCACAGTCATTTATTTGACCAATATTTACACTAGCTTGCTCAACAGAAAGCTAAGTAATCTTCGACAAAGATTCGCATACAGATATAGACAACATGACCTCACCTGTCTTTGAGTCCTTTGTACACTGCCCCCGCTACTGTGCAGTCTGCATAGGGCACCTCTACTCCAGCCAAGGACTTGATTGGATGAATCACAATGTTGGCCACGCGCCCGACACGCACAAATTTGTTGCCTGCAGCCATACGCTTGAGCCAAAAGAATACTGCTGCACCTACTACTCCACCCAGAACTGTTATCAGAGCTATGCTGCTCTGGGGATCCATTCCAGAGGATGACGACACCATGGCCGAGCTTTCAACAGCAGGCCCTGCACATACGAAAGAATGTACCTCAAGTTAACAGACCGAAGCTGGCGACGCAGTGGAGAAATTTTGCATGTAGGCTGCATTGGCAGCCTACATGCACCCCTGCAGTCACATGTTTAATGGCTTTGTTCCAGTTTAGAAGCTACTGCAATGCTGAGCATACTATGACTGATACAAAATGGCTGTGGAATAATTACAGCTGCACTGGAATACTAACATGTGCCCAAGCACAACTACACTGATCTTGACCTTTTCGATGGAGGAGGAAAAGCAAGATTTTGTGCCAAGTCAGTGCACATTAAATAACACCAGGTGGTAAAAATTTTCGGAGCCCTTCACTACGGCGTCCCTCATAGCCGAGTCGCTTTGGGACGTTAAACCCCCATGAACCAAACCAAACCCACTTCGTGTTTTGCGTCATGTTATGTACTAGCCAGAGAGGGAAAACAGGCATCTATTTTGCTATGCATTCTTCACACCCAAACTATACTTAAATTTGTATTGCCCCATTGCACAGACTGTCTCTTAAGCTCAGCTTGTGCACAAAAAAATACACACTCACCCACTATGTATCACACGAGAATAAAGTATCAGCTACATCCTTTAGTACCTGTTTATCGTGATGTCCTTTAGTACTTGTTTATCGTGATGGACCTGTTCAGTGCATGTTGTTGATGGTAGACTAAACTGCTTATTAGCCACATATTTCTAGGGGAAGTAGGCGGCGATAACATTTCTCTTCAAGCTCATTTTTCACGCCTGTGACTACAACTACATCAAATTAACTTCGCTGTTAATTACTTGACGCCACATTAAGGAGGCAGTGTATGTTACAGCTGATTTTATTTCTTGACCTGCGGCACACTCACACATACAGTATAAATAAATACTAATGTGTAGACTTGAGTCTACTCTTGACACTTTTGCGACAGCAAGACTTTTTTTTTTTTGAGCTAGTTGGTTCGATCGAGACATATCTGCATATATGCGAAATGGCGCGAGAAAAACGAGAGAAAACATGCAAAACAGGACTAGCGCCAACTTCCATCTTATTTTTTTTTTGGGTGGGGGGGGGGGGGCGAAAAGCCACTTTTTAACCAGACATAATAAACACCGCAAAATAAACTCAGTTGGGTGTTGGCGCTAGTCCTGTTCTGTATGTGTTGTTCTCGTTTTTTTCGCGCCAGTTCGCACTTATGCAAATTGCGACAGCACAGTCTTTTTAGCTGACCAATGGATGCCAGAATTCCAGACAACTCTTTGCGTTTTTGCACGGCTAAATAAGTGTATTTCTTGTATATTATGCAAACCTAAACTCTGCACCGCGGTAATAAACGTGCCATGAGCTGACTTCCGTCGAAAAGCACGGAAGCATGCTAAAGACTCAGTATACTCACCTGTGTGACACGGCAGGCACACAGAGACGAAGAACCCGTCAACAACGTCCCGAACAGGCTTGCGTCCTTCAGATAGCGCAAGCCCTGTCGCGGGTCTGACGGAAACGTGCCAAGAAATCTTATCCCGAGGCAGGTTACAAGAGCTAAGTCAAGTGAAACACGGATGGGCCGGAGTACTTGTGTGCTCGCAGGGCTGCACGTGCGCTCCGACATGAATAACTGCACTGTCGTTCAGTTCAGTTACTGGACATTGTACTGGACAGCAGAACCTGACTGGATGCCGCCGTGAGTGGAGAGATGAGGCAGAATGGGAGTAACAGGAAAAAAATAGCAACCAGGGAGAGCATAAAGTGCCGCCACAAACGCTCCTAAGTCAATTTTCTTTAAGTCACCGCAACTGTACTCATACAGAACTAATGTGTCGTTCAGCTGTGGTTCTGACGTTCTCAACGCGTCAAAACCAGGGTGGTCAAAACATCGGCACATGTGTTCCGTCCCTCGACGTTCACTCACTCCATCCACCGAAAAAATAACTCATGGGTGGAGCTTCGACCTCCCACGTGACCATGAAGCCTGCGCGCTGAATTTGAACGGCGCTGGGAAATACGCGAGGCGCGGGCGCGAGGTTTTGCTTTAAGTAACAGTTCGCACTAATCATTTCTCGTGACGCAAATATGCATCATAAAGTCTGAGTAGTTCAAAACCAGTTGTCTGTTTGTGTTACGTTATTACAGTAGGAACATCCTCATTGCTTGATGATGATGATGATAGATTTTTATGGCGCAAGGGCATCTATGGCCAAAGAGCGCCATGGCACAAGGTATTTTCAAATTCTCAAGGTGGGGTCGAGGACCCATTTCCCAAGCAGTTCACCCTAAATAAGCCGAGCACCAGACCAGGGGAAAGCTTGTACCCATTGTATCACCGGTGGGTACCCGGCGGCACTGGGGATCGAACCCCGCACCTCCCGCATGCGAGGCGGATGCTCAACCACTTGGCCACCGCTGCGGTTCCTCATTGCTTCTATTTTTTTCTTCGGGAAAGTCAGACGGATACGATCGTTGTATTTTCACTTTAGGTACTATCAGCAGGAAATGAAACGCAAACAAGACAACTGAACCAAAAACAGCAAAATACGTAGCTCTAAGCCAGGGGAAGCGCTATGCTAGCTGAAGTTATTTTAAATTCGAACGCGCAAAGACTCTTCTTCAGAAGTGTTATTCAACCTCTCCAGTGGTTAATATGTTAGTGTGTTTGTATTGCCACCTCACTTTTTTTGTTTGCGTTTTATTCCTTGCAGATGGTACGTCTGACGGACACGGTACATTTTTTTCCCGTGTATAGTCTAGCCGGTCCGGCTGAAACGGACCAGGATTTTTTTCCTGGCGTCACGGTCACTTGGTCCGCAACAAGCTTAAAAATGCGGGACAGAGGTATCCTTCGACTAGCTAAGCTCATGAATTAATTCCTTGCGGCGTTCTTACGAAAATACATTGTGCTAGATTCCATCACAACTCGTTGCTGCAGCTCCGAAAGGTAGTTTTAAAGCTGGTGAATTCTGCCCCTGAAACCGTAGTCCTAAAGCTTAGTTAACAGAATACGTGATTAACGGAATCGTAGGCTTTCTTTATGTCTAAAAAAACAACAAGAGCAATCTTAATGTTGTGCGGGGTCTTGATAATTTGTTGGGCTAATACCAGAACTGCAGTAGATGTGGATCTGTGTGACCAGAAACCATGTGGACAAATAATGATATGTTTGGATGCGCATGACGTAATTTGCTCTGAGAGTATCTTTCAAAAACTTTAATAATCACACTCAAGACAGATATCGGTCTTTAACTTCAGGCACTTGAACGGTATCCATCTTTGTCTGAGGAGTCTCTCGCAACTAATCAATAATTTAACTACCACGATGGTAAATTTGCTCCCAATCCGATGGGAAGCTTGTGACGACGTCACAACGTCATGTGACAGAGGTGCTACATGCTACACGTGACACATGCTAGAAGCAGGCTTCGGGCAGACAGGCAACCGGTTTTCGGCGGAGTGGAAGCGCTAGAGCACTAAAATGGCAACCACAGGAATCTTTGCCTCCAGACTCGTGGGCTTGTGATTGCCATTATTCAGCCCAAATGCTGCATTTTAGCAACCCGTTTTATTTTCAAGTGGCCTGAATAATGCTTTACTTTAAGCAACATCACAAGAGCCTCACTGCTGTGGAAAGCCGGCATCGGACTGGGGGAAACACTAAAGAAAGCAAAAACTTCATAGCTGGGGGAGCGGGATCCGAACCCACGGCGGCGCTAAAAAATCAGTTCTGCTGGCCACTGCTTCAAACCACTATGCCATCACTACAGATTTTTTTAAGCATGGTGTTTATTACATTCAAAATAGATATTAACTAAATATTAACACATCGCAAAAAGACTGAGCAACGGAGCCCTAGACGGGAGGTGAGGCTGAGTGTCACTCCGGTTGAAATTCGGTCGGTTCATACACTTCCCTCAGATGAACAGTCAGTTGGGATATATCTTAACATCCTGCCTGTCCGAACTGCCAAACTCTCGAGCTGTGCTTGCAATGTTGTCATATTCGTCATGTACCCGCGTTCACGCGTGTTAAACTGCGTGAACTCATGAACTCATGCTGTAGTTTGAAACCATTGTCTTCATCATCTTTTATCCGTGCGCGTAGAAGGGCTATCAGACGAGCCTGCAGCCAACCGCACGAAATGGTGGGAGATTAGAAGCAGTGAAATTCAGAAAACCCAGTGCTATCGCAGTGTCATCGGGTGATGCTAATTAAGCGACCTACAAACTTTCCTTGTTCTGAGTCTATTCTGTGTTTAGCACTTATTGTAATTGTCGTGGTAAACTCTGCGGCATTGATTTAAAAATTCTTGTCCTACATAAGTTTTTGTACACAGACACAATAACGCGCTCACTCATTTTAGCAGTGCGTATAGATAACAATGAAATGCTATAAGTCCAGGGCACATGTACGCATGCAGAGATATTAGGGGCTCAACTCGCGACCGTCTTGGTTTTGTCTAACGTATTAGCTCAAACAACACACAAACACAACAGTATAAGCATCTAGCCTCTCGTCTAACAGTATCATGAGGGCTTGTCTTATACGTTTATTACCCAGCAATATCGCCAGAAGTTGCCGACTGCAAAAAATAACTCGAGTTTTAAAACGTGTGCTAGTGAGGGCGAGGGAGGGCCAGAAAATCTTTCGAAGTGAGGGTGAGGGTGATGCAGGGCGGGATAACTTTTTAAAACGAGAGCGAGGATGCGGGAGGGCCATGGATTCAAAAATGAGGGTGAGGGAGGAAAAGTAAAATTGAAGGCATTTGCCCACCTCTGCTTCTGGCGATGTAGGTATTCTGAATAAATAAATAAAATAAATAAATTTATGCTTTTACTGCGGAAACTTCGGTCATCTAATAAACGTCATACAGAGGATTTAAATAGAAGCAGTCTTCTACACTCGAAACGGGATATGTCTAGCCCGGATATATCGAATTATTGGCGATATTGAGCGCTCAGGTTAACTCACTGAAAAATTAGCGGGGCACTTAAGCTCCGCCTTAAGAGTATGCCGCAATAGCGTAATGGGTTATTTCCATATATGTCGAATTGGTCAATCTCTACTTAACATTCAAACATCCGTGGGAGTCCTCATACCCCTCCTGGTGCAGTGGTGCAGGGGTATAAGCGATGTGCCACTTCCATACTATGGCAGACGCTGCCAACGGCGGGTCTTGTGTGACCCAGGTTGCTTTTGCCGTGCAGCCTCTAGCACCAAATCATTAATTTAACTGCCATCTGCCACGGCACACAATTCGATCGCTCACAATCCGGTGGACAGGTTGTGTGACGCCACAAGGTTACGCGACCTATATGTCCCACCTGACTCGTAGGTTGTTTTTTGGGGATCTTTCGTGGATTTTTCACACATGGTCAATGAAGCCGACGCTGCCAACGGCGACACCAGATTTTCTGCGGCCCGAGCTCACTAACGCTACTGGCTAAAATCTTTAGTAAAGGTACAGGAATGTCACACGGCCTATCGAATTCGAACTTCACCTTGAAGGACATCTACAAAGTGCTACTTAATTAAACCCGCTTCACAAATTCTCGTTACCTCCTTCCTGTAAGTGTACGACATAGGAAACCCAACATGGAAGAACAGCAGCTCAAGTCTGGTCTCGAAACGGCAGCGCACATTTCTTCCTTGGCGACGAACCATGTGCTGGGGCGCCGCCGGAGCCGACGCTCTGCTAGCTTCGTGTGCCGTGCGAAAAAGAAGAAATGCGAGGCGGTATTTTCGCGATGACAGAAGCTGTCCCGGCGGGACAAAGCGTAAGTACGACGTGCTGCGTCGTGGGCTGCCACAACAGTGCACGAGACACTAAAGAACGATATTCACTTGTGCAACTCTACCGATTCCCGGCCAGGTTGTGCGTAAAAGAACAGCGACAAGCGTGGGTCACCGCAGTTATGAGAATCAAGTGTTCCCGACGGTTTTATCTCACTTTATGGTGGGGCTGTTGCAGTTGTTTGTGTTCTTTCGTCTGTAACAAGTCCACTAGTAAATAACGGTGGGCATGCACACGATGCCTGTTGTAATCATTGCTCACATGTATTCGCTGCCTTTTACCTGCAGGATGTGTTGCAGAAGTTTAGTTACGATCGCGTGGCGAGAACGACATCGCGTTTTGTTACCCCCGTATTTTATCAGACGAAGCTGTCGCTACTGCAGCTTCCTCCCATTTGGTTTGTCTGTACGGCTTAACGTCCCAAAGCTACTCAGGCTATGAGGGACGCGGTAGTGGAAGGCTCCGGATAATTTCGACCACCTGGGGTTCTTTAACGTCCACTAACATCAGACAGTATACACAGGCCCTTAGCATTTCGCTTCCATCAAAATGCGGCCTCCGCGGCCGGCATCGACCCGCGTCTTTCGGGTCAGTAGCCGAGCACGATATGATCCCTGACTCTGAGCCAACGCGACGCCTAGCTTTTTTTCATTTACCAGCAAATGTGTGCCAAGACGATTTGATATGTAGGATGGCAAGTTGGTCTTGTGGGGTGACGTTCGTTTCGAAGGGACAACACAGCTTGAGCGGGGAGAGTGGAAGAAAGACAGCGCTTGTAGCGAGTACTCTTCGTCGTCCTTCCTCATTCGCACTGTGTTGTCGCGTCAAAATGAGGTTTAAAAGTCTTGCGCTGTTTGGACTGCGTACGCAGTCAACGATTCGACCTCATGCATTTTACATGTCTACAACACTGTTTAAGGGGGTTTAACGTCCCAAAGCGACTCAGGCTATGAGAGACGCCGTAGTGAAGGGTTCCGGAATAATTTAGACCACCTGGGGATCTTTATCGTGCAATGACATCGCGCATCACACGGGCGGCTTTGCGTTTCGCAAGAGCTGTGTTTCTTTGAATTGATAAGGATATTCTGAACTAGGCAAAAATGTCGCGTTAAAATTAATCAAATCTTTCAGTTTGATTATTGGTCACTACAACACACAGACAAAATACAACATGTAGGTTGATTTCAACAAGCTAAAGAAATAGATTTTTGGCATTGGGACTGGCGCCTATAGAAAACTAAATATGCTTGAACTGTTGGATCTGGCCTCAGGCAAATACGATGAAGGAGGGGTGGTCAAACAGTTTCTGGATATGATACACTTTTTTACGCAGAGATCGGTTCGAGAATCTGCTTTGTA
This sequence comes from Amblyomma americanum, assembly GCF_052857255.1. NCBI lineage: Eukaryota > Metazoa > Arthropoda > Arachnida > Ixodida > Ixodidae > Amblyomma > Amblyomma americanum. Next base: position 325,224,445 of record NC_135497.1, on the reverse strand, counting down.
ATACATTTGCAGTGAGGGTCTTTGCGGATACTGAGACTAAAAATAATATAATAAATGAAGAACTCTAAGCATTGGCAACATATTAGTGCTATGTTTGGGTGTGAGGATACGCGCTGGTGCATATCGGGCTGAGTAGCACGGCTAGAGAGATAAACATGCTTCACGCAAAAATGAAAATCTACGAATTCGTGTCGAGTAATTATCAACTTGCCTTAAAAACTGCAAAAATGGGGGGATACCACGACAGCAAGATGGAACGAGTACATTTAAAATCTACCACGTGTATGAAATCAAAGCAAATGTTTCGACCGATAAATTTATTCAACAACGTGCTGATCTGCTTTAATTGATGCTCGCAAGCACGTAGATAATATGCTTCCTTCTAATTTGAATCGACTGCAAATGTGGTGAGAAGACCTGAGCTTGCGATTGCAATCAACTTTAAGGTTGAGGAGAATGGTATGTGCGTTATTTAGCACACAACTTCCCACGCATTTTCTGCCTGCACTTCCAGCGCGCGAGAACCATTTTTCAACCTGGTCGAAGGCTTTCTAAGGCACTCTGAAACGGAGCATGAGTTGCACAGCTCTACACATTCCCTTTGCCCAAGGCACTGCAAAAAACTGAGGAACGAAAAGTACTATGGTGAAAACTAAAATATCCACTGTGTCCTGTGAAGCCGAGTTATGCGTCTGTTACTGCACTCTGGCATTCCGAAGGTGGGAAGAGTTAGTGGACCTTTCTTCTTGCGTGCAGAAAGCTTTGGAGCGATAAAAGGCTACAACTGAAAACTACACAGCCCGACGCCATCTTTGCTCACACACGCATGAATCGTGTCTTTTGATTCTATATATAGTTGCTTATTCCATTAATTTCCTTCATTCGTTTATGCAATTCCATCCCAGCCGTGAACTAATATGGTAGTGAAACATAACCTTTACTGACATTAATGCGCTCGAGGAAACCACAGTAATATTAGACGTTCAGTGGGATGCAAAAGTTGGTTCCAAGTGACGTCACTTTCAATAAAAACATTTTTTTCAACAGCGGCGACCGAAAACCATTAGTTGTCTTGCTGCCATCTGGGACGAAAAATGATTGAGGAAGCCTAAGACTCCCTTTGTAGAAAAAAAGCGTCACCAATAATATAGAAAGTGGGCAAAATATTCGGGTTCTATGGTTCGAATGACAGCTCACTAGCTCTTTTTGCAGCGGCACTAAAGTTGAAATCTCGTAGGCCACACAACTGCATTTACAAGGATTCACTCTGGGATATCAAACAGCAATTTTTTCTATTTCAAGTATAAGGAATGAAGTAGAAGCCAGTGGAAAGGCAAAATTAAAGGCGTGGCAGAGTTCACAGAATGTCTATGATATTTTTCGTACCGCAGCAACTCTTAGTACATTGCTCGGATAAGCACAAGTAATCTCGAAATGGAGACGCTACGCACAAGCAAAGGCTTCAAAGACAGGCAGCATCAAAGTTGACAGTAAAACAACGAAGTTAAAAAAATCGAATTTAATTCAATTGACGTGAACCTTCAGGCCATCCTTCGTGGTTGATACGGTAGCAAAAAAAAAAAACAAAAAACATTGCACTAATGTGCTTCTGTGCGGGCTAAAAAGCAAATTTCAAAATTTAATGTGCAATAACTGCAGATTAAGCACTTGTGCCAATCCGAATCGTTTCATTTCAGAACAGGCTATGGGCATTTAAAAGAAAAGGGTAAAATTCCTGAGCTAATTGTCTTGAAACAAAGAGTTTATTTTTCACGCGGACAGAACAAAACTACACAGTGGCATAACCTCTATGAAAAGTCTTTTTCAAAATTCACAAATGCACTTACAAAAACGGATCAGCATCTTCTTGGGGCGCCCATGCCAAATGCCGCTTTGGACAGTGCGTAATGGACAGGTGAAGCCCATTCAAGCTCGCTCGACTACATGACTTGGCGCTGCGCCCAGTTACGAGCTTGCCGATGGCAATGGAAATTGATCTCATCAAGGACGCAGCGAGAACGCGGCTTTGATTTGTTAGTGCGAGTTCTTGACTACCTTGCCCTGGCTGCCTAAATGCGTTTTGTGTCCTGGTCTTGCCAGATTGCACCCTAGTGACGTCTGACGCGTAACGCGAAACAAGAGTAAACTATTGTCTGACTCACTGCTTGAAAGAACCTGTGCATGATACGTCAGTCCTCAAGGGATCGGAGCACTGGTAAATAGCTGCAATCTGCACTGCTTGCAAGAAACTGCATAAGAGGAACATACTTTATGCATTTTTTTCGGCTTGAGTATTTGAAGGAAATGCATTGCATGCACTAAATAATGAAAGCACTAATAACGTTAGTAATTGAAATAATTTTTATTTCAGGCGCCCAAGAAGAACCTTTGGGTCTGATTGCGGCTACATAACTCATGATACAACATAGTACAATGATTCTAATGGAAAATAAATAAATGAGGTTGACGAAACGGTTAGCTAGCAAGATTGTAGTGAACATCATGTTAAAACGGATTTGAAGGAACACAACAAAGGAAAGGATGAGGGGCTAGCATAGTGACAGAAAAATTCAGTGCAATATATTAGACAACGGCAGCGCCGAACGCAGGTTTTTCACTTCGAAGCAGAGCAGATACAAGAAAGTCTGAAATATGAATACTCAGCCGGAGTTTGTACTACATGACAGCTGCATTGTCCAACGCGAGAGTTGACTGTGCAGAGCATCACTGTCACAATATGATTGGATGAAGCATTTTTTTGTCACAGCGGCCAAATGTTGACGAGCATAAGCAAGTCATCGCAGAAAATGTTAATACGTTAATTTTTCGTTTACCATCTGAGGGCTAACTTGTTCCCAAGCTGACAATTACCTCCTTGTACTCGCAAAGGTTTGACTCGCGTGCACTTGAAAAGGCAATAGGAAAGAAGAAAAAGTACATTACAGCAAATACAGCATGAAATATTACATTAGTTTCTTCGCGGTTGTGTCTATAGAAAATTATTTTATCCCGAAGTGACAATCAACAAAGGGCCTCCGCAACTTGCACACATTCAGTGCTAGTTGCAACTTCGTCAGATTACGTCGATATGCCGAGAGAAAGGTGATATTTTATAGACACATAAAATTAACCACAATCATGGTTAATACAAGCGTAAAAATCTCTAGAATACATTTTGAAATGTATGAAGATAAATGATGCATTTAAATAATTCACGAAGTTTCCCATTTAGAAAGCGCAAAGTATTGAAATGTGTGCGCGAGCAATTATCTGTCATAAACTAGACATGCATTATGTCTCATTACAAGAGAGCATTTTTGCTCGAGGAAGCAAACTCATTTTTGCTGCTTGAATTAAAAATAAAACTCTCGATGGCTTCCGTGTATTCTACCGTCCAGACGAAGTACCAATGGTATCACTGTCAAGGCTGGCATCAGAACATCGGCAATTTTGTAGCACAACGTCTCTTACAATTTTGAGCCAGTGCAAAATTTTGTGCTTTCAAGCGTTCTCAGAAAATCAATCATTACTGTTACCTTACTTCATAAAGTACGCATGTTAACTGAGTTTCTAGTACTTTTCACAAGAGTTAGCGTAAGCCAGCGCGGCGCGGGTGCACGCCGGACGGACTTCGGTGGGTCGATAGCGGCTGCCTTCCTCTTCCCGCGCTTCCCGGCTACCGGTGGAGGAAGCCACGAGCGCAGTTATCACCGTCGACCACGGCCAGGCGCCCTTGTCTGCAGATGCCACACCACGGGCTCTCTTACCGGCGCCGCTGAGCAGCAGGATTGCGGCGTCCGTTTCCCTCCTTTTTCTTTGTTTTTTTTTTTCACAAATTTTGCTCTCACTCCAGACGAAGCCGTCCGTCAGGACGTCTGTTTCTCCTGTCGAAATCTTCGATGCCCACCTTTGCGTCTACTTTTCGTTTGCACAATGCTGCAGTGATAGCGAAGATGGTGGAAAGAGGACTTGCAGCCCAGGGCAAAATAAAAAATGCCTGCTTCCTAGGAAGGGAAAGGGTACATGTGGTTTCAGTGCGGTCGTGCGCAGCTCCTACCGTGGGAGGCGACTAGGGAGGCGATGCATATAAAATCGGCGGGGGCATGCTCTCCAGTCACCAGTCGTCCTAGACCCGTCAGCGCCATGAAGCCCCTGGTAAGCACATGGTCTCATTCTTTTTCGCGGTTGTGTTGAACAGCTAGCCTTCATTTAGCGAACTAAGAAGTGCAGCCTTTGTGGACCACATCGAAGAAGCATTGATTGCATTCAGGCTTCAAACCAGCTCTTAGTAAACTCTCACTAAGCTTGGTTTCTAGCGCTGGTGTTAGAGACCAGGCTTGGTACGAGCCAGTAGAAAAGAAAGACCCAGTATAGAGAAAAAAGAAACGAACTCGGCAAACGGCAAAATTTTGCGTGGTTTACTTTGTGCAGACTTCACGTTTCAGTGAATGTGAAAAAAAGTAAGTTGTCGCTTCCAGAACCTGATTATCGCAACAGCGATGGAATGCTAAGGTGCAACAAGAAGAAAAGAATATATTAATGGTTACTCAAGGTGCAGGTTTCATAAAATAAAAGAATCTTTTTTTTAACAAGAAAAGAACATAGAGTAGATTGAGCCAAATTCTGAACGCTTCTTTTTTCGCTACTTGCAGCGATAAAGTTTCTTCTGGGCTTTAATCCCATTTTACATTCATCTGTGGAGTAGGAGTTCCTTCACCGCACGTGGTTAAGCCCTGTTGCAGCGAAGTTTTCTAGTGGGCAAGAAAACACCCTTCATTGCTCATGCAAGCTTTCATCCTTGTATTAGATTAGTTACCTAAAAAGCTACTGTGTGAAAGGGACATTATTCGTAGTGTGATATTTAATACATACAGGTACTGCTCAGTACTGTCTGCTCACTGATGCAGTGCTCTGCCAGCTTAATATCATTTTAAAATATGTTTTCGAACGGAAATTTAGGCTTTCTTAACGAGGCTGCTTTGGCGGTACAGGAATCTTATGCAAGCGTGAACATTTTGGCTTTCCTGGACTGCATGATTCTGACTGCTAAATTGCGCATTAGTAGAACAACAACACCCCACGTACTCAAAATTTGTTCTAAATATTAGTGTTTTTAAGTTACAAGATGCAGCACGTAGCATGACGACTCTGAAGCCGATGTTTCCCATCAGCGTCCTGTCCTATAGTTAAAGATTTACCACCGCTTTGACGTAGATGCGTATGAAGAACGTGAATTTTACGTGGTGTGGAGAAAAAGATGAAATCATGTATAAAGAAACAACATTGGCAAGAGAACAAATTATTCTCTCTCCAGTTTACGCGTCATTTTCTTTTTATCAATACAGTGAATCACCAGCCCGACTAAGCGCATGTCTCGAGCATTGCGCGGTTGAAATTTGAATGATTTCTGTAGTAAACTACTGGGCGTCAAAATAAGAGGTTAGTTACCGCTTCTTCTGAAAATTGGTCTGTTTGCCTCTATGCAAGAAACTTCAGTCAGCGAAGAACTTCAGAATACGTTGAAATTTTTCGCAATACATGCTCTTCTAGTCGAAGTATAGATACGGCAGAAAATTATGGTCATACAAAGCACGCTTCGCGGAGCGATGCGCGAAAAGCAGCTGGCAGCCCTCATTACGTTTTTTTTTTTATTTTGAGGAGTGGCAAAAAGTAAAGAGCGGTTTCTGGTTTTGAGGCAGACTTCCTTTGCGTTGAAGCAGCAAGCCATGGCTTCCGGTAAACCACTCTTACGAACCGAGTTCAAAAACATGAATCCTTGTTTTCGCATTTCAGTGTGCTGTTGCCCTCCTCGCGCTCTGCGCCCTCGCCTCTGCCGGCAAGAAGGAGAAGGTAGAGGCCCGTGGGGCACTTCTTGGAGGTGGTGTGGGCGGATGCTGCCCCTGCACCGGTGGAGTCGGCGTTGGACTCGGAGGCGCCGGTCTTGGCGCCGGGCTGGGTGGAGGCAGCAGCTACAGCAGCGGTAGCTACAGCTCTGGCTCCGGCTACGGCTCTGGTGCTGGTGCCGGCCTTGCCGGTGCTGGTCTCGCCTCTGGCGCTGGTCTTGCGTCTGGAGCTGGTCTTGCTTCCGGAGCTGGTCTTGCCTCTGGAGCCGGTCTTGCCTCTGGCGCCGGTCTCGCTTCTGGAGCCGGTCTCGCTTCTGGAGCCGGTCTTGCCTCTGGTGCCGGCCTCGCCTCAGGTGTCGGAGTCGGTGCAGGCGTCCCTCTGGCTAGCCCCGGAGTCGGCGTTTCCGGAGCTGGTTTGGGAGTTGGCGGTGCCGGTCTTGGCGTGGGCGGAGTTGGTTATGGCACTGGCCTTGGCGGTGGCTTCGGATCTGCCTCGGGCGTCTCTGGCTTCAAGCAGGGCTCAGGATTCAACAGGCAAGCGGGAGCAAACAAGGCTGGCCAGGGAAGCTTCGCCTACAACGTAGGTGGATCAGACAGCAACAAGTACGGCCACAGCTCCTCGTACGGAGACTCCAAGAGCTTCGGCTCGAGCGCAAGCGAGGGCTTCAACCGTGCCTCAGGCCAAGGAAGCCAAGGTAGCTCGTTCAACAAGGCCGCCGCAGGATCCGGAGCCCAGAGCTCCAGCTCTGGCTCCAAGGTCGTCTCCGGTTAAGCACTTTTCACGACGTCTGTGATTACGGTGTAAGTCACTCTATAACACAAGTTTCTTTGCAGGTTGTGTCATCTGTGCCCGATTAGAAAGAATGGGGGAGGGGTATGTTCGAATCTGGGGAAGCTAGAATTACAAGGATGGTTGGTGAATCCATTGGGGCTTTGTTGATATTTGAGAACATATATAATGCGTGAACATTTGTAGAATTTGTTGAAGAATATATATTGACAGCTTTCGGCTGTTTATATCTCCAACTGCAAAGCATCTTTTTGCTTTTTACCATTGCAATGCCTACCCACCTTTTCACGTGAAATGTTACAACCTTGATTTTTTTGGTCCTCTGATCATAATATGTTTTCTTTCTTACAGGCCTACCCCTCAACACTCAGATGGTTGCTGAACTGCTGGACAACAACGGCTAGACGAAATCAAGTTTCCATATAGGAGAAGCGACAGGGTGCACTCCATTGTCATACCTAACGTAGTTTTTTTTCATAGAGACTCTCTTTTATGCAATGAAACATTTGTTGCTATAATAAACTCACATACGTTACAAAAAATAACCCAGTTGTCTTTATCATTTTCTATTCATAAGATTCTCGCATTCTGTTGACGCCTTCTCCTTTACTCTGAAATCACCTCTCTCCGTAATGTGTGACCATATGCACCCATTAAGGCCTCTTTATTATGCAGCTAGCTGAATTAGCATAGCTCTCTCCGTTTCACGTATTTGTGCCCGTGTCCGCTGCCCCTTTCGGGGCATTGGAACTAAAAGTCAGTCATTTCACTGCACAGTAAACAAATAAAGTAGCGCTCCCAACCGAAGCATAAACGAGAGACTGCACAGCGGAAAAACCTTTCTTTTGGAAGGCGTCTTTCTTTGTTCAGCCATAGTTAATACATATAAGAACAACGATAAACCAAGACACACTGAGAATGCAAAATCTGAGTGAATTATTAAAAAATTATGGAAACAACAAAAAGTTCTTTTTTTTTTGGGGGGGGGGGGGGGTCATATCATGAGACATTAAATGTGGGCTTCTTGGCGCTTGAGAACAAAAAACCAGAATTATTAATGTCCAAATTTTTAGCTTTCATGCCCGCAGGGATGAAAAAAGGCTATAATTTAGTTAGCTCTGATGAGTAAAAAACTTGTAATGCCGCGCATACTAGACGGCTATTGGGAAAGAATTTCGATAGGCTGAATGACAAAGTGCATAGCGCTTATAGTTTGCTGACAAGAAGAATAAGATCTAGTTCGGTTTCCATCTTTAACAATGCAAAGCGGCGCTATATACGGACTGAGGAGAGGCCTTGTTATAAAGCCACAGCTTTATAACCGCGAAAAATTGACTTCAGTTGTCTGCTATGAGAGAATGGGACTACCTCTCACTTTATACTATTTCCATGAACGTATGCCTTAGGCGTCTACCGAGAAATTCGTTGTGCACCATGGCGAGCTCCCCGCCAATGCTGTGTGCAAGGTGTAATTATCGCTGAGAGAGCACCACCAGCAGGCATTATTCTTGAAAAAGATTGCTAAATGGAGACACGGAAGCTGCTCACACTCGTATGTGAGCCGCTCCTGCGAAAAGGATCTTCCTGTTGGATGGCTGCATTAATCAGAGTACTAAATAAAATAAAAGCTGCCAAAAAGATATCAGGGAGCACCACATGTTGCATCTAGATGCACAGGGCGCCTAGGCTTGAATCAAATAGAAACGCTGCTCTTTTCTTTCTTCTACATTGAGCCCAGAGCTTAAGAAAAAAACTGATATCTGTAGATGGACAGTCCTGTTAGGGTCTCATACCCGAGGTTTTCCGTACAGAGCAAATTACTTCCTCGTGTGAGCGAGCACGGCCGAGTGGTTGTGTACTCAGCGGCTATAATTCGTCAGAAATCGATTGATCGTAAGGGAGGCAGAATTTTCATTCATGTGACCACATGGCAGGCAGACTTAATGTCCTTCAGCTTCAGACAAAACTTCGCCCCGGTTTGTCCTCTCTGCAGCCTCATGAAAGAATGTCCTTGACATAAGTGCAGGGCGAAAATTTATGAGCGAATGGCTTCCTAAATTCTTTTCATCTCGATATTAGCTTTGCGAAAACAGCAGTGTCAGTGTTCTTTAAGGTAAGAATTGCTGTACTGAGCCACTGACCCGCCTTTTGCTCGAATCTATTAAGCATTTGGAGCATTTTGGAGCATCATGGCTTTTTTGCCATTTTTGTATGATTATACATTCATGTTTTTTTCACATATAATCGTCTGACACCTAGTTATCTGTCAGTGACCGAAATTTGGTCGCATTACATAAAAATCATTGGGAATATCGCAACTATGATACTGAACGCAATATATCACTAATAAGGCAGCAATTTTTAACGAATCATCATGGTCATGTAGGCGCCCTCATCAGCTTTTATATGCGAAACTGATCTGAGCTCAGTTTGTTGATACTCATTCATGATATGATTTCTTTAGTTGCAGTAACGGCTTAGTCACGCCGTTCTATCTGTCATTCTGCATCGTACCAAAGGTTTGTTTTCGGCTTGGCCACAGTACATTTCGTAGGGAAAGAATGTTCGAATAAGCGGCGGCATCAACAAAAATATCATTTATATTACTCCTGGTTTGCACGCGGCTGGAACAGCTACAGCTTGTGTTATTATTAATTATGTTTCAAAATGCGATCTGACCGGTGCTAATACCATAGCTCATTAAATATTTGTACATTACTAGCCAAGTCACAAAATAGTGCATTACTTAGTGGCTGCTACACTAAATATCTTTACGCTTAGGGCACCGAATGTTTAACAAGAGACAGATACTGTGCCATTTCCTTTTCCCAAAAACCAATTATTATTATTATTATTATTATTATTATTATTATTATTATTATTATTATTATTATTATTATTATTATTATTATTATTATTATTATTATTATTATTATTATTATTATTATTTTAGGTCATTATTGAAACGGTGTCACCAGATATGCATGGCAAAGATCACAAGGATTGAGCTCGCAAAATGCACGCACGTGGCGTCCTTTTCATGCATCCTCGTTGTATATGTGAAAGCTTGGGTCTTTAAAATATATTCGCTAACGATTAAAATTATTCTAATCAAAAACTAAACACTCAGTAGATAGATGGCACGGCTCTTGTATATACGTGAAAAAGCCGTTGCTTCTTTTCAGGAAATCACGGGGTGAAAATACGCGTCGTTCAACGACGTGTAAGCCGGCAGTCCAGCTCATTTCTTGTCACGCGTCGTCCATGACGTTTGTCGTGTGTTTTCTTTGATCGCTTTACCAGAACTCTTGCAATCAGGTGTGAGGGCTCATCTCTGGTATCGGGCTCGGACGTTTAGCGATTGTTCAAGGTCACAAGCGACAAACCTACAAGTCAAAGTTGTTTTTCTAGGCATCAGCTTTTCTACTACACGTCTCAGAGGCAGCAATGGCAGTCATGCATTTGATGCGCACGAGGCCCGCTTATTAATATATCATAAGCAACAGTTAAATCCTTACAAAAAAAAGACTTCGTACATAGTAAATGTTGAATATAGTCTAGTGTTGAGGTGATCTGAGAGTTCCCCGCATTCACTGGGATGAAAGTTAGCGAGTCAGTCATCATTGTGAAACATGAAACTAGAAACACCGCAGAATAGAATTAACATAGCAAACTGTGAAAACGCTCACAGGCCAAGGAATGTGTTGGAGTTCTCATTGCGACGCAGAACTCGAAAAACTATGCGCGCCGAAGTGACAATGTCGTGCATGCATCAGTGCCCCACTCTTTTGGCTTTTGCGGTAGTACCATGGTTTTTGGCAAGCATAGTTGTCTGAACCGTAGAAGATTACGAACCTTGAGAGTGTACCATTACAGACAGTGTAAGTCATCACTATGATGACGGCTTTAAAAACCTGGGAGAACGAAGACTGCATCTGCGATAGTGTTTCCAAGATGGTGTGTTGAGAAGTCAAGGCTTCGCTTGGGAACTATTTCCCTGTTTCTAGTTAGTTCGAGAGCAACTTGATGAACCCGAAGTTATGCTTATATGTGAGATATTAACTAAACCGGCTAATAAAGTATAGCCTACGTTACCCATGCTTGTGTACTGCACTCAGAATATGTTATAAATATATTTTACACCTTTTCTAAACAACAGGTTTGTACAAAAATTTGTCAGTAGAAAGCAGAGAATTAATCATTGCGTTAGAAAATGGTAGCCCTCATAAACACGAAGCACCTGGCACAACGTTACTGCTCATGAACTATTCTTTACCAATGTACCTTGCTAAATATTTTTAACTACATCTTCATAAACGCCCCTGACTAGCTTAGCCGCTCGTAGACACAATGCGATCGCTTGGACCAGATGTTCGTAAACCAAGAATAATGCAGCCCACTGGGAACTCTGAGTTTCACCAAATGCGCGGCGTAACTGAATCTAATTTATGAAAGCGAATTTCCAAAGGACTAAAGTATTACGCTATCAAGAGTAAGAGGTTAGCAAATGAGTAACGGAATGTATGACGTAATAATTCTTCTTAAAGCCGAATTTTAACATGTTGCCCGCGAGATCTTAATTCAAGGCACGGTAGCAGCAACACTTCGGAAATGACTTGCTTTCAAACCGGGCTTCCCATTTTCTGCGCATGCTACTCTCTTTGCTGAAAGAAAAAAAAAGAAATATATTCAACACTCGGATATACGCTTATTCTACTTTGTCGGGCCTAAAGCATATGAGACAATGTAGGAAAAGGCGAAATGCCCCATTAATAATTGCTCGGGACAAGTCGTTAATTTCTGGCGATGGCAACGTGACACGCATGTCTACAAGGCTAGTGTGGCGTCACCAGCTTGCGTGAACGCACCTATACACAAACTGGGCACAAAATCTGTGACCATAATCGCCTACGCACGAACGCTACAAGCGCTGGCATGGGAGCAAGTCTGTGGCCAGCGTCGACGGCAACGCGCTTGGCACACGTTTGTTGCGCAATAGGATCTACAGGTGTGTGCGCTGGGCCTTCGTTGGGGGGGGGGGGGGGGGGGGGGTCCAGGCGGCCCTGTTGATTGAGAAAGATGGCTAGGAAACCTCTGACCGGAGAGAGTAAACCGGTGTCTCGTCGAAGGCGATTGCCGGCGCCGCTTCATTGTCAAGCACGAGGAACTAGACGCGTAGCTGCAGAAATGCCTTCCGAGAAGGAAGCGCGCGTTGGCCTGGCCAACACCTACGGGTCCTTGAGACCAGAGGGGAGACGCGTGAATATAAAACAGCGCGCACCATGGCAGCTCCTGTGTCCAGTCCGCAAAAGGCATCGGCGCCATGAGGACCCTTGTAAGCATACCGACTCCACTCAAAGTTTTTCGCATGCTTTTGACTGCGGGAACCCATGTATTAAGCGCTTCCCATTTTCCATGAGAACTTTCCCTCCTTGGCGTGCATGACTTTTGTTTCGAAAATTTTTAACATCCACAGAGGTGCAAATTTAGTATCCTGTCATGCGTTTCAAGTGCAGTGAACTACAATGATTGCAAAGAAGCCTGCTCTTAGGAGAGCCGGCTTTTTGGCATCAGGTGGTTCCTCTACAAGCAGCCTGATTTTTTCCTTGTCCGTTGTGTTTTAGCGCTAGTTACCATGTTTTAGCCAGTGAATCGACCAGTAGCTTGACTAAGCTTTCGTCTAATTGTTATTACATATTAGAAGAGAAAGGTACACGCCTTCAGCATCAACTCAAGTATATTTTCTGGGAGGAATCGCTGCAGCATGCACAGGAGAGATAACCACAACTGTTTCACTTCGAAACATCGGTGTTTCAAAGATACACGTGCCCACAAAAGTTTTTGAAACACCAAAATTGCGAAAATCGTCAATTTCCTCGCTCACTAGAAGCGCATCGAGGCACTGAGGGGTGCATTGTGCAGGTGGCGCTCGGAATTACAAAGCCCACCCTTCTGATCACGGCTTAGGCTGCCCAGTAATTAGGCGTTGTTGAAATTTTCGTGTTCCGAAAACTTTTGGGGGAAACTGTACTTAAATTGCGGATTCATGCTATGCGTGACTAAAACTAGACAGGAGGGCATAATGGCCGTCCATACCACACGCTCAACTGGGGATCGCCGTTGATTTATATGTGCCTTAATTAGCGCTGCTTTCGTTTTTGCAGCTTATTCTATCGAGTATCCTTGCCCTGTGCCTCGTTGTGCTGGCAGAAGACAAGCCAGCTGATGACAAAGCAGCTGAGGCAACGACAGTGCCAACAGCTGCAGCGGCTGGAGGCGATGACAAGAAAGAAGGCGACGAGAAGATAGAAGGGCGTGGACTCTTTCTGAGCGGCGGAGGCCTCGGTGGCTGCCCTCCTTGCCCTTGCGCTTACGGACCGGGTGTCGGGGGCGGAATCGGTGGAGCAGGCTACGGCTCTGGGTTCGGCGGTAGCTACGGCGCTGGCGGTGCCTACGGTGGCGGCTACGGCGGAGGTTACCGCGGTGGCTACGGTGGTGGCTACGGTGGTGGCTACGGCGGAGGAGTCCGTCCAGGAGTGGGTCTCGGAGGAGCCAGCTATGTCGCCGGTGGTGGAGTTGGTCCCGGTCTTGGAGGTGGAGTTGGTCCCGGCCTCGGAGGTGGTGTTGGCCCTGGAATCGGTGGCGGTGTTGGCCCTGGAATCGGTGGCGTTGGACCTGGAATTGGTGGCGTTGGCCCCGGCGTCGGCAAGGACGTTGTCGGAGGACCTGTAGGACCTATCGGAGGCGGAGGCGTTGGTGTTGGTCCTGGTATTGGCAAGGGTGTCGTCGGTGGACCCGTCGTGCCCGTTGGAGGCGCCGTCGGTGTCGGACCAGGAGTTGGTGGCGTTGTACCAGGTGTTGGAGTAGGACCTGGATATGGAGGAGGCTACGGAGGAGGCTTTGGTGGAGCAGCTGCCAGTTCTGGCTATGAGAGCGCTGGTGGTTTTGCTAACAAGGCCGCTGGACAGCAAGCAGGCCAGGGCAGCTTCGACTACAACGTCGGAGGCTCCGACAAAAAAGTTTACGGGCACAGCACCTCGTACGGAGACTCCAAGAGCTTCGGCCAGAGCGAAAGTGAAGGCTTCAACCGAGCCCAGGGTCAGGGAAGCCATGGCAGCAGCTTCAACAAGGAAGCCGCTGGGTCAGGTGCCGAAACCCACAGCTCTGGGAAAGAGGTCGTCGTCGGCTGATAGTTTCCGTGGATGGCTGTAAGTACTTCGTAACGGAGAATGAACTTTGTCGGTTCAGTCACGCAGAGCGGAATGCCTATATTTATTATTAAATACCGCGAAAGTTATTCAAATCGGCCTATGGCAAGCATGAACAAGTTTGAAAGGTTTAAGATGCGATTATTGTGGAAGAAAAGTCAAAATATATATTCAAGTTATAAAACTATATTTTTGCCCGAAATTTGCAATTACTGTCACTTTACGGCTTTGTCGGGGAACTGCAGCTTGAAACGAATTTTATTTCAAAATTTTGAAGTAGGTTATGAAAAAAAATTAAAAACTAGCCCCTTGCAATACCAAATAAACAGGACCCAGTGATAAGAGTACTTCGAGCTTTCAGCGCTAGAATTTCCGAAGATCCCAAAATAGTGACACTAATAATTACATACGGCTGTTATATGATGAATATATCTGCAAACAACAATTAGCACATAAAAATCACAAGTACAAACGAAGCTCAACCGTCTACGATTTAAGCTCTGCAGTGGAAAGATGTTTGATGAATACGTTTTTTTTTTTGTTTTCAGGTTTGTGTGCTGGTCGCCAACGCAGCTTTTCGGTTACCTGACAAATCACTGTCATCTAGCCTGTGCCATATACTTCGAAGCTGCTTGCAGTTGGAAGTCTTCCGCCTGCAGAAAATTGATCTGGATTGCCCCTGATAAAGCGGCCGTATTATTTCTAAGAATTTTAACATTTTTGATTTCACGACATATTCGTCCGCTTGAAGAGAGCGATACTCTGAGCACATTTCCACCACAATAAAGATATGCTCAACCATTTTTATATTGTGTTCAATACATTTACTTCTGATGAGTGCATTGTAGTAACCAAGTGAGCGGCTTCAGTGAGCGGCTTCGAAGGGAAAGTAACAGCAAGTTTATTTAATCAGGTGATAATTAACTCTTCGCTTTTGTCATAAATGGCATTTTTTACGCACCATACTCAAAGCATACTAGTGCACCCATACTCAAAGCGACCACATTAAAAGGGGCATGTATTGAGCATGACATTTTCCTGCCCGTCGACTAAATTAACGGATCAAGGCTAGAAGTCAAAGTCACTTGCGTCATCCATGCAAGCGACAGACGGTGTTCAGCCAAAGCGAAACGCGAACGGAGTAGGCAGAAGGCTTACTGAGATTTAGACAGAATCTGTTTGGAAATTACGAGGTTACCAGTGAGACTATAGGCAGGCAGAGTTCTGTCGTGTGCTCTCAGCTTGTGACATCGTATTTGAATAAAAATTTTCTAGGGCTTTTTTGTCTTAAATAATTACACACAGCAAGATTGCCAGTAGAATGAGCAAAATGAAGAAAATGCTACGAGAAAAAAGTGACTTATTCTTCCGTATGGCAGACATACATGAAAATAGAAAGGATTCATTACATCTTGGAAGGCAAGCAAATTAGCACAAATATTTAAAGAGAAAACAGACTCAACTTTATGAGAAAAAAGCACATAAAAAGAGTAGATCAACGTTTCTGACAGGTTTTGTGCGTGATGGTGTCAAAAACTGTTTGTATTGTGCTCATTCGCACAGCACGCATTATAGGACTGTTGTGCTGATGAGCATGAAAACTTGTGTTTGTTGCTAATCAGCCAGATAATCTACAAGTCCAACTTGGGCAGCTCTCCAAACTTCCTCAAATTGCGCTCGCAGCCAAGCAGTCCTAACTGCAATCAGTTTCTCAGATCTCGCCTTTCCGCGCATAAAATCTATGTCTTGGCAACGGTATACCGAAAGAATCTGAATATTTACACTTCTTTTCACCACCGAGTAATTCACATATATTTTAAATTTCCGATGAACAATGAGAGATCATATTATTAGTCGATAAGGATTTTCAATGCATATTGAGCAGATGTGCCTGAACGGCAGCAGACAGCCGTGAGAGATTGTGAAACATATTATGAGCGGGACCCTCTCTCTCCCTTTGAAGGATTACTAGAACTGTAATGAGCGCCATTTCTTTTTTCACCATTTGATGGGGCCTTCAGCCGACAAGGGCTAAAAGTTTGAAAGCCTGCAGAGTTTTTACAACGACAGCTGTTGAGGGACACATGCTTTCACGGCATTCTGTGGGGTTCAATGGCGTCAAGATTCCCTCGCGCTCCCTCACCCTCGCACTTTCGTAGTCGGCGGCGATTGTCGTTTTTGCACGTCCTGGGTATACGTAACTGGCTTTTCAAAATTACTCTGACTAGATCGAGAACAAGATACCGCAGGCCCTGAATTAAAGGAAGAAAAGAGACAAAACACTTGGAGGCGGGCTTAATGAAAAACAAAAAAGCATATACGTTGTTCCACTTTGCCGTAAGAAGCCGTGGCGTTGCACTCCATCGCAGCCCTCAGAGCCACGAGGAAGGCTACGACGCAGCGTTAAGTATAAGCTCAAGCTCGCATGCACACATGAACGTCATTTTGTTCACTTCCATAATGGTCGCACCGCACAAATGCTGCAGGCTCTTTACAGGGAGTCGTGGGTGGCGGTGAGATGCACGCGACGAGGGGCGAAGCTTTTGCGCTAGACGTCTGGCCCAGTTCTGTTTCACGACCGTTTTACTGCAACGATTGCGCGGATATATCTATAACTTTCATGGTCTAGCATGTTGTTCCAAGCGGAATGTGCCTTCTACCTTTTTTACTGAAGGTCGGAGGAATATGGCGACTCGGCTTCATGCCTTTCCACTAGCGCTTAGCGAAAAATTTTAGCGGAATATAGCAGTGGCCATGGAAAGTGAAAAACTTTCAATACCTAATCTTGAGCCTGAGAAACGATTACGAAAATGTTGAAATTATTTTCCGAAGAATAAAGCCAGCGGAAAGGCCGCAGGAACAGGAGTGGTGAACAAGACGATGCTGGGCTGTTTGCGTCCTTTCCGCTGGTTTTATTCTGCCAAAAGCGTCCGAACAGCCATCTGAACCGGAGGTGAGGACCTCGTCAAGCTGATTGCCGCATTTTTTCTCACCTCCTCCATTAAAATGAGTCTGATGCAAAAAAAAACTCACTTATTGTTATTGTTAATTATGTACCGACTCGCCAAGCTCTCCGCTCTAATAAAATGAGCGGAAGACTAAAATCTATAAAACGAATTTCTGTGCTTAATATTGTAATTTTGAAGAAAATGCAAAACACTTCGATAAAACACAGACTATATAGTGTGTGCGCTTGATGCATCATTTTCATTTAACTACAGATGTTGATTTATCACAATGGCTATTTGTCACGCAGCAAGCAAATAGTGATAACTCCCCCCCCCCCCCCCCCACACACACACACAAAAACTGCCGACTGAAAAGTAAAAACCGATGCTATACCACGCATAATAACATTCATTTTATTCTTCTTTTGTCTTCTTTGCCTGCATGGTGTTTCCTTTTTTCTGATTCACAGACTGGAAGCCTTTCCACCTCTTCCTGCTCGAGCACACGAGTTACAGGTTCAACGCCACGCAAAATGCAAGTTGGAGAAGAATAAACCGAGACAGAGCTAACGCTTACGTGGCGGCTAAATATAAAGGACGAAGTGCTTACTTTTTTTTTCGGTCGCGTGGTCATCTGGACTTAAGAATCGCAAACCCTTGATGTGACCTTCGCAATGCAGAGATTTCTGTAGCCCGTGTTTAAAATATCTAGTCACGATTAATGTCGTGCGGATAAGCGTATTTCCTTACAGAGCTTCACGTGGCAAACTCATATCTGTTAGGCCTGAGCGGCATGATCGTCAGCTGGGGCCACTCTCTGAGGTTCGTCGCTGTTTACAGTGGATAAGGTAGAAGATGAATAAGCTCATATAAGAAATGAGAGTTGTCGCCTCAGAAAGCCCGGTAAGATTGGGAATGTTTTCAAATCGTGGATAAAATAAATAAATAAATATGTTCTTTAAGTAGGAATCTTGCTAAAAGAGTATTTATAAATATCAATGGAGAAAATTTATCCATGTGGTGCGAAAAGTTTTCTTTTGTGTAAAACGATGGCTTATTTGTTAGGTTGCTTGTGGTATAAATTCGGCATATTGTTTAGTTAACGATAGACAGTGGCAAATTCAGTGGCATTTATGACTGTGACTCCTAAAATACTTTCTCATTGACTTCCAAGACGGAAATGCAATTACAACTAAGGCGCAAGCCATACGCTGCGTCCCGCATGGACGTGTAAGCGCACACTTCGTATGGAGCACCAAGCAAAGCTCAAAGGAGTATAGACACCAAATTTTTGCTTTCGTATTTTCTTCTTCTCTCAAATGATACGTTAAACGTTGGAATACACAGCTAACCCTGTGGCAGCCGCCTACAGTTCCCAAATAATTTATAATGAAATGTCTTATTGATGCTATTTTGGTTCCGGTTTCACCAGCCAAACCATGGTTATGATGTGTAATTGGTGTTTAGGGCACGTGAGCTATGAAAAAACAGTTATTTATAATTGCTGATACGCCGTTTTTTGTCATTGGAAATCTTGAACCAGGCTGGATTAAGTTCTTTAGTTAATTAAGGCTACGTATCAGGATTAAATTCGAGTTTCTTTAGTGTCTTGTGTGACCTAAACACCAACTACACGTCACAGCCGTCACTTGGTTGATGAAATCGAAATTGAAACAGCATGAGAGGAGAAATTCAATTACAAATTATTTAGTGGTCGCAGGCGAATACCACGTGGTGAACCATGTATTCTAATGCCTAACGCATCACCTGAAAGAAGAAAATATGCAACTAAAATTAGCTGTGTATGGTTAAAATATTTATTACAGCGATTTCTTTCGAAAGTAAAGAAAAAGGTTTCGTGTCTCGATAGCTCGTTCATTCCTGTTCAAATCATTGTTGTGGCTGCCCACAGCACGGGCCAAGGACATGACTCCTTCTGCGTTGGGCCCGCATGCAAAAGTATTCTGATAACTGTATTTCTACAGATCTGTTTTCTTTATCGCTCCGTGCAAGGTATCGTTCTTACCGACCATAGTCGCTACTCTTTAAATGCCGAGTGACGACTGTACTGACCAGATATCTACATAAGCGACACTATGCCGCCTGTATTTTACATTAACAATAAGTGAGGTCCCTAAGATCTCACCTCCACCGTGTTTCGGTGCTTTCCTGAACAGGGTGAAGAAATGTAGTTAAGAAATTTATAAAAGAAATAATGTAATGGGCACATGCGAGCACACGTTTTCAATGAAAACTGAACACAATGCTCGCCAATATCTACGAACGTTTAGGAATTTAGAGCTCCTTAATGACGTTTTTTGCACCAATAGGCAGGAATTATTGTTGACAATTTCATACCCACTACAATCATATTCGAGTAAGTAACATAGGAATAAAGCAAACACGTTTTACTTGTTCGTTGCTCTACTTTTTCTGGTGTTGCTTACTAACACTTCGTTCAACGACAGCCTCAGACAAACAGCTCATTTAGGCACGGACATTAAATAAAAACCTCTCTCTAATTGCTGATAGTCTTCGAGATAACTTATAGATACTCTAGGTCTCGGATCGATAATTCATTGCCACGTACCATGTGAAACGGTGGCTTCCCCGCGTTAGGACTTTTAATATAAGAAACGGAATGTCGACAATTTCTTTTCCTTAACATTCGACTCATGAGTGTTCCTTACCGCACCTATTGTGTTTTATCTTACCGCAGTTGGCCAACACCCGGTCGCTGAGAAAGTGCAGAAGAAATCTATGTACGAATGACTTTGCAAAATATAGCCGCCGCGGTGGCTGAGTGGTTATGGCGCTCGGCTGCCGGCCCGAAAGACGCGGGTTCGATCGCGCCCGCGGCGGTCGAATTTCGATGGAGGCGAAATTCTAGAGGCCCGTGTACTGTGCGATGTCTGTGCACGTTAAGGAACCCCAGGTGGTCGAAATTTCCGGAGCCCTTCACTACGGTGTCTCTCATAGCCTGAGTCGCTTTGGGACGTTAAACCCCCATAACCCAACCAAACTTTGTAAAATATGACCCTTTTGTAAAATATGCTCAGTCCTTTGCTCGTAGTCCATTAGCGCGTAATAAGATGCGTAGTAAAATTTTGCGACTTTTTATATGCAGTCAAGCTGTTCTGTCCAAAATGTTCTTCCTTTCAAAGTTACCACTGTTATCATTTTTGGTGCAGGAACTTTGAGCATTCTTTTATACTTCGCTACTTGGTCGGTTCGGTATGAGCTGGCTTTACAATGACGGCTTTCGCATTCGAGAGGAACGTGCTTGAACTTACAAGGAACGACCAGGATCTGAGCGAACGTTACGAAATGGTTTGGGATTTCTGCGCTCGCGAAGCAAAACCAATAGCAAGAAAAGATGTCTCAAATCTAGGCTTCTAAAGAAAGAGTGGATAAGAGATCGCTGCAAAAAGCTGCAATGAAATAGCACAATTCAAGTTTTCATTTTATGCCAACGGCTGGAGGTACTCGCGGACTTGCGATAAACGCGGGCAGGAGCTTGAATATAAAGCACGGCGTTCGGCGTATCCTTGGCACTCTGCTACAGTCAAGGAACGAACGACACTGCGCACCATGAAAGCCATCGTAAGTGAATACTTGATCAGATCTCGGCTGACTGTGTTGCTTATGCTTTGCACCGTTGTTCTGTACACTGAGTTGAAGGCAGATATTTTTTCCCAAACGAGTAGAAATCCAAGCTTACTTTGTAGTAATCGTATGTGAATGCTGGGGTGTTGCTCATATCTGAGTTCGGGTTTTGAACCTCCGAACAACCTTTGTTTTGGCTGTAATAATTTTTGGCAATGCTAGTGATTCAGAGAGCTTGTTGAAAAGCTGAAACGCACAGCCGGCATTTAGGGATAAAATAATTTATTTGGACTGTGATGTTCTGATTTTCGGGATTTTTATAGCGTGAAAGCCATTTAAAAGCCACTGAGCGGTGTTTCTTCTGCTGGTCTGAAAGCTGATGTAAGGCAGTGAATATGTGCTTTATTTTGCTCTCCACTTTCATTTTTCCAATACTTGGTGACTTCGCACATAAAATACCGTTCATACTAAGTGGTTATTTTTACCCGCCGTGTCTCTAAGATTCCAATGACTCTGCATTACGGCTGAAAAATAATCCCTGCAGTGCATGAACTGATGCGGTCGTTTGCACTTTGTGGGCATGACGTTATCATTATGACCTCCTGTCTATAGACATAAGGCCGTAATGACATTACGACCATGTATCATTATGGCTGTAAACCAATTGCTAGAACTGTACAGTGAGCGATCC